>NW_024527057.1:0-1035 GCF_017590135.1 Pyrgilauda ruficollis
CCTCGGGGTCATCTCAGCCTCAGAAACCTGAGACCCCTGGATCTCAGCCCTGCCAGGCAGGTTTAGCTCATCCAGATGTGCTCCCAGCTGCAGGCTAATCCCAGATTGCAGTGGGATTAACGAGGAGGGGTTTGGTGGCTGCAGGGGCTGTCCCCTGAGCCTGCAGCTCTCCCTGCCCCAGTTCAATGCACAGAAAGCATCCATGCACAGTGCACCCTCAGGAATTCCAGGAATTATCCTTCCAGGGAGAATCAGGACACTCAGAGTAATGAGAGGGCAAAGCAGACACTGCCAGCTCACAGGGAGCTGCAGACCAAAATAGGAACTTGTTCCTCCTCAAAGCATCGAGAGCAGGACCAAAAAAAAATATATCCATCAGCACCAAATTAAGTCACTCCAGGGAAAAGCAAAGTCTCCCTGGATTTCCAGTGTAAAACTGGGTAGATTCAGAGCAATTTTAGACCAAGAATTGTCACTTTTTACTTAGCTCAGCTCATTTCTGGTTCATATTCCCACCTGGTGCAAGCCACGATTTTCAGCTTGGACTCCAGGTCAGAGTTTTTACTTCCAAGTATTTTCTCATCACCCACTAAATGAGTTTGAAAGTATTTTGGAACAAATATTGGTTATTTTGGAGTACAATAAACCCTTCAACAGAGCAGAAAAGCAACCAAGAGACCCCTGCAGTGCCCAAAGCCCCACCTACCATAGGCCTCCTCAATCAGGCTGCAGTAGGGGTTGATGCCAGTCCCACTCTGGTTGGCTTCCTGCTCTCCCAGCCTCAGGATGTTTTCCAGCCCATTCAAGGCCACCAGAACAATCTTGGAGTCCATGACAGTCAGCAGGTCACACAGAGGTTTGATACAACCCAAATTCACCAAGTACCTGCAGGGAGAGAGCAGCACCAACATCACTGCCTGCACAGGAGATGGGGAGCATCACCTCTGCTCCATGGGAAAGCAAAGGACATGAGTGCAACTAAAATCCAGAAACTGACCTTAAAATACACATTTACTGCTCTGCAAGGTTAATTTT
>NW_024527058.1:0-1039 GCF_017590135.1 Pyrgilauda ruficollis
TCTGGTAGTTTTGCACCAGCCTGACCAGGGATTCAAATAAACATCTCTGATGTCAATTTTCCTGTCGTTCCCCCTCCCCACCCATCAGGAAATTGTCCTTAGGTATAGTTATTTTTATTTTATTTTCAGGGGTGCTTCCCTCTTTTCACTTCCATTACTGTCAGAGCTCGTGCAGGCTAAAAGGCTAAAACTGGGCACAAACCACCGAGTTTTTGTGTGGCAGAGCCCCCTCCTCCTGCAGGCTTTCCCTGGTACCTGCTGTCCCCTGCTGTCCCCACCAAGCATCGTCCTGAGCCTTCCTCCCTCTGCTGCCAACTCCCCATCTGCTGCTGTGTCTTACAGCCCAACCTCCCAGAAATCCCCCCAAAAAAAGGGATGGGAGATGACTTGAGGAGATGTTTTAGGTTCGAAACAGTGTTTCAGTCGTTGCACTAATAATTTCTTGCCTTGCTGTGCTTTGCCTTTCTGTGCCATCCGAGTTTAACACTGAATCCCATCTGGATTTGTCTGGGATTCTTGCCCCCGTAAATCACCTTCAGTGCAGACATTTTGTCCCCACCTTTTCTCCATTGTCTTAGTGGCTTTTTGCAGATCCAAGCTGGATATTTGCTGCCAGGTTTTTGACCTCAGGCTGGCTGTCAGCTGATTAATTACCAAAAATTATTCCCATTTTCAGTGTGCCCCTTTAAAGCTGCATCACCTTTTATTATTTAGCTATTTTTAATCAATTTCTTTCACTCTCCTAAAGCTTTTTTGGGGGCTTTAGTTGAGGACTAAGTCACAATTCCCACTTGGATATATTTTATAAAAAGATTGTGCCTCATTTAACTGAGTTAATAGTTGCCTAATTGTAACAGCAAAGCAATAAAATCCAATCCCTACAACAATGTGATGCTGTAACTTCCTTTCCTCTCACTGATGGAGCAATGGGCTAACTGCCAAGGAAGTCAAATGAAAATAGGAAGCAATATGAACAAATAAAACCTATTTCTGAGATTTGGATACAGATATTTTCTTGAGTTTTTTTGCTTGGTTTTTG
>NW_024527059.1:0-1035 GCF_017590135.1 Pyrgilauda ruficollis
AGACTTCTTTTCCTTTGTTTTGAACACTGTGGCTAAGTGTCCTATGTTCTTGTTTTATAGAACTCAAGTAATTAAACCACCTTTGTGACAGCAAACGCCAGATCCTATGAGGAATTTCCTGCTCTTTGTAATGCAACTGATTTTTTTCCCCCAAAATAAAGCAAAGTCTTTCCTTTTGGTGGAAGTTAAACTTACTGAAAAAAGATAACTTTTTTCTAAAGATCTGCTTAGGAAGCAGATCAAAATGATGATCAGTTTGTGATGTAATAGAATGCTTTTGTTGTAAAAGAAAAAAATGTAATAGAAATGTAAGCTGAACAACGAGTTACAGCTAATGGAATTGTATGAAGTCTTAATTTTGGGGATTTTTTCTTCCCCATGATCCATCTTTTTTAATATTGCTATGTATTTTCAATAGGCAGGTAATTGTGTTCGAGTTTAAACTTTTAAATTCTTCACTTCGTCAAGAGAGCTTGCAAAATATGAAGCTGCTTTTCTAATAAAAATATTTAGGAGTCTTAATAGTATATGCCCATTTTTCAGTGCACTTAAATTATTTTGGTTCACAGGCAGGACAGAATTGCATTTAGATATGTTAAGTATAAAAAATTAGCAGACTAATAATTCATTATTTTAATTATTTGTAATGCTTTAAAATGCTTCCTTAAAATAATTTTCCTTCCATGTCATCTTGCAAAACTAAAGGCGCATTTTTGGTTGAGAGAACATTGTTACCTGTGTGTAGTAGCTTTTTGCTGTTGCCTAGGCTCAGTCTCAGGTTCATAGTTAAGACATCTTTGGTGTGACCCAGTATTACTGTTCTTACTGTTTGCAAACCTAAAGGTCCTTCAGTCTAGACAGATTAAATTTGCTAGCTAAGAATTCCATAATCAATAACAAGAAAAATAAGCATGACTCAGATATTTTGCTGTCTTTTCTTCATTTTAGAGTAAAATTGTTAGAGTACTAAATTTATGGCAGAAGAATAATGTGTTCAAGAGTGAAATTATTCAGCCTCTCTTGGATATGGCAGCA
>NW_024527060.1:0-1034 GCF_017590135.1 Pyrgilauda ruficollis
TGGGGAACCCTGAGGTTTTTGGGCCCCTGGGGTTTTTTGGGCCCCCCGGGGTTTTGGCCCCCCCCCGGGTTTGGGCCCCCCGGGTTTTGTCTCCCTGGGGTTTTTGGGGTCGGGATTTGAACCCCGGGTTTTTTGGGGAACCCTGAGGTTTTTGGGCCCCCGGGTTTTGGGTCCCCCGGGTTTTGTCTCCCTGGGGTTTTTTGGGGAGCCCCCGGGTTTGGCCCCCCGGGTTGGGCCCCCGAGCCCGCTGTGACCCCTCCCCAGAACAAGCTGCAGAGCCACCTGGAGCCGCTGCGGGAGCGGCTGGAGGCGCTGCTGCGGCACAAGGGCAGCGAGGAGCAGAAAATCGCCGTGCTCAGGGTGAGCCCCCGCCCAGGAACACCAAATAACCCATTCATTTCATTACTAAATCACAGTCTGGGCTGTAATTTAACGATTTCAGTATTCAGTAATTTGGGTTTTAATTGTTAAATCGGAGTTTGAGCTCGAATTTCATGATTTCAGTATTCAGTAATTTGAATTTTAATTGTTAAATCAGAGTTTGAGCTCGAATTTAATGATTCTAATACTCAATAATTTGAATTTTCCCCCCCCTCCCGTCCAGTTTGAGGGGAAAAAACACAAAATAATTAATTTATTTCTTTGTTAAATCAGGGTTTGAGCTCGAATTTAATGATTCTAATACTCAATAATTTGAATTTTCCCCCCCTTCCCATCCGGTGTGAGGGGAAAAACACCGAATAACCCATTTATTTCATTGTTAAATCAAAGTTTGAGCTCTAATTTAATGATTCTAATACTCAATAATTTGAATTTTTCCCCCCTTCCCGTCCAGTTTGAGGGGAAAAAATACTAAATAATGAATTTATTTCATTATTAAATCAGAGTTTGAGCTCGAATTTAATGATTTCAATATTCAATAATTTGGATTTTAATTACTAAATCAGAGTTTGAGCTCGAATTTCATGATTTCAGTATTCAATAATTTGGATTTTTCCCCCCTTCCTGTCAGGTTTGAGGGGAAAAAATACTAA
>NW_024527061.1:0-1034 GCF_017590135.1 Pyrgilauda ruficollis
TTGTGTCCCGGGCAGGTGCGAACTCTGGCTGACCTGCGATTAAGCAGTTGTGTACCCGGCAGGTGGGAACACAGGATGAGGTATAAGTGACCTGCGATAAAGCCGTTGCCTCCTGGGCAGGTGGGAATTCTGGATGAGGTATAAGTGACCTGCGATTAGGCCGTTGTCTCCCGGGCAGATGGGAACTCTGGCTGAGGTAAAAGTGACCTGCGATTAGACCCTTGTCTCCCAGGCAGGTTGGAACTCTGCCTGAGGTATAAGTGACCTGCGATTAGGCCGTTGTCTCCCGGGCAGGTGGGAACACAGGATGAGGTATAAGTGACCTGCGATTAAGCCGTTGTCTCCCAGGCAGGTTGGAACTCTGCCTGAGGTATAAGTGACCTGCGATTTGGCCGTTGTGTCCCGGGCAGGTGGGAACTCTGGCTGACCTGCGATAAAGGCGTTGTATCCCGGGCAGGTGGAAACTCTTGTTGACCTGCGATTAAGACTTTGTGTCCCAGGCAGTTGGGAACTTGGGCTGAGGTATAAGTGACCTGCGATTAGGCCCTTGTGTCCCAGGCAGGTGGGAACTCTGGCTGACCTGCGATTTATCCGTTGTGTCGGGGGCAGGTGGGAACTCTGGCTGAGGCATAAGTGGCCTGCAATTAAGCCCTTGTCTCCCGGGCAGATGGGAACACTGGCGGAGGTATAAGTCACCTGCAATTTGGCCGCTGTGCCCCAGGCTGGTGGGAACTCTGGCTGACCTGCGATTAAGCCGTTGTCTCCCGGGCTGGTGGGAAGCCAGGATGAGGTATAAGTGACCTGCGATTAGGCCGTTGTCTCCCGGGCAGGTGGGAACTCTGGCTGAGGTATAAGTGACCTGCGATTTGGCTGCTGTGTCCCAGGCTGGTGGGAACTCTGGCTGACCTGCGATAATGGCTTTCTCTCCCGGGTAGGTGGGAACTCTGGCTGAGGTATAAGCAACCTGTGATTTGGCCGCTGTGTCCCAGGCTGATGGTAACTCTGGCTGACCTGCGATTTGGCCGTTGTGTCCC
>NW_024527062.1:0-1034 GCF_017590135.1 Pyrgilauda ruficollis
TACCCAATTTGTTACATACTAATCATTGTGGAGTTTCTGGGGTGCCTTGTCAATCTTCAGCAAAGCTTGCTTGTGACAAGACATGCAATAAAGCAAAACCAGAAACAAACCCTGCTCCAAGGAGAGCAGAGCGAACGTAGAAATTAATGAAGGACAAGAAGTGGAATTACAGATGACATTCGTACAAGGCCACTTTCACACCCCAGCTGTGTGTTTTTATACAGATCTTTCAGCTGCTGTGGGGCTGGATTAGTTACAGTGCTTGCACTAAACAAAGGTAGTCAGATTTTTAAATAATTCCATATATCCCATTTCTTTTAAGGACATTAACACACCTTACAGAAGTCCTCAAGATATCAAATGCTATTGATAGCCAGAAACTACCTCAATTTGTCCTTTGTATTATATCACATCCATCATCAACACTAAGCAGTAATATAAGATAAATTTGCAAGAAATATATGACACATACAAACACACCCATACAATCAAAGTATATTTTGCCATTTGCATTTTTTGATACCTTGCTTTAGTCACACTTTTGATCAAAATACACCATTGTTTTCCTCTACCAATAATATTTATCCAATACTTGGATAAATAATTGGTAGTTTATCCAATACTTGAATACCAAAATATACATTTCACTGAAAAATTACATGCCCTGAAAGATGTAAAACAATACCCACCACAACTTCTTTTGCTTTGTCATGCTGGCCTTCCTTGCATCAAGAACTGTGATAGACAGATTACAGTTTACAGGTTGTAATTAAAGTACCCTGAATAAAGATGATCACCGACTACAAACAATCAGAAAACCATCTCACTTCAAAAATCTTTTGCTCTAGAAAACAGTAATGAAAAAGAAATAATAAAGAAATCAAAGTTCCTGTAAGAAGCTACCTAGGATCTGAACCTCAGATTCAATTAGTCCTTAAGCCCGAGATTCATAGATGAACCTGAACGTGGCAAATGTGCTCTCTCTAAAAACTATCAAAACAAATGAGACTTTATCATGCAAAAAAAAAAAAAAA
>NW_024527063.1:0-1037 GCF_017590135.1 Pyrgilauda ruficollis
AAAAAGCCGTCTGGTGATGTATTATACCTTCTCTGTGATATCTTTGTTATGCCACTTCTGTAAACTGTGGAAAATCGGGGCAGGCTGTGAGGACACTGCGTTTTTTCTCCTATAAGTATTTTTAATGATACAGTAATTAGAACTGGGAAGGAACTTAGGAGGTCATCTGGGCTAAATCTTTCCTCGTCCTGCTCAAAATGCATCTTCTGAATATAAAGGAAGGACTGGGCATTCAATCATAGAAGCACAGAACACCTCACCAGCCGGCCTGTTAAAAAACCCCAATAATTAAAATAAATCCATCTTTTAACTCATAGTTTCCCTATACAAGTGTGATGCCCAGAAGCAGTAGGCTGTGAGTTTTAATGCTGAATAGCAGCTTGGATCCCTCTTGTGTTTTCCCCCTCTCTGTAAAGGTGGGAGTGGAGATTTTTCTCACCCATCTCTTTGAACGAGCATTTATCAATGCGTATTAGTTGTCACACACATTCTCCGTGCTTTATCTTGCTACCACTTGTCTCTAGAAAAATGATTGTATGTGATGGCTTCATTAGGCTTTCGCTTTCATTTTCTACTTCAATGTTTCTCTGGAAACCTTTGAATTAAGAGCTTATATCTCAGAGATTCCAAATTTCAGCCTCATTCAGATGCAACTGAAACCCTTTCAGCATTTTATTTTCACCACAGTTTCAGAAGAGAGGTTCTGTTCTAACTTCAGAGACCTGATAGGGCATATCTATAAATCTGTTGCTGTTGTAACTCCTCTCTGAGTTATTTTGATTGGCACAGTGGTTTCTGAGTACTTCCAGTGAGGAGATAAGTGATGATGTACATGGAGTTTTAACGTGTTCCATTGCTTTAATTTCAGGTTAAATTTACTATGGAGTGAGACAACTAAAACTGTTTCAGGTTGGGTGGGTTTCCACTTAGGAATGGTAGTTTGATGGGAGTGATTTAGAGCAATGACAATTCATTCTCAATCTCATTTGCTGTTAATCTTTTTAGGTTTAGTGTGGGTTTGTTTGGTTTTTTTTTTT
>NW_024527064.1:0-1034 GCF_017590135.1 Pyrgilauda ruficollis
CCAGGATTCCTGATGGGTGTTGGGATTACCACTGGATGCTGGGATTCCTGATAGGTGTTGGGATTCCCACTGGATCCCAGGATCCTGCTGGGTGTTGGGATCCTGCTGGGTATTGGGACTCTTGCTGGATCCTGGGATTACTGTTGGGTGTTGGGATTCCCGCTGGATCCCAGGATTTCCACTGGGTGTTGGGATTTCCGCTGCATCCTGGGATGCTGCTGGGTGTTGGGATTCCTGCTGGATCTCAGCATTACTGCTGGGTGTTGGGATTCCCACTGGATCCTGGGACCCTGTTGGGTGTTGGGACTCCTGCTGGATCCTGGGATCCCCACTGGGTGCTGGGATCTCCTCTGGGTTCTGGGATTCCACCAAGTCCTGAAGTGGGTGCTGGGATCCTCAGTAGGTGCTGGGATGGGTGACAGGATTCCCACTGGATCCTGGGATCCCTGCTGGGTGCTGGAATGGGTACTGGGATTCCCGCTGGGCACTGGGATTCCCTCTGGGTGCTGGGATTTTCACTGGGTGTTGGGAATCCTAGGGATCCCAGGATTCCTGCTGCATCTCAGGATTCCCATTGGATCCTAGGATGGGTGCCAGGATCCTCTCTGGGTGCCGGGATTCCTGCTGGATCCTGGGATTCCTGCTGGGTCCCAGGATTCCCACTGGATCCCGAGAATCCCATTGGGTTCTGGGATTCCTGCTGGATCATTGGATTCCTGCTGGGTGTTGGGGTTCCTGCTGGGTGTTGGGATCCCCGCTGGATACCAGGATCCTCACTGAGTCCTGAGATCCCCTCTGGGTGTTGGAACTCCCTCTGGATCCCATGATTCCCACTGGGTGCTGGGATGGGCACTGGGATTCCCAGCAGATCCTGGGATCCCACCCGGCTGCTCGGTGCCAGCTCCACTCCTCGTTGCAGGTCAGGATTTCCTATTTCCGCGAGGCCGGGGGGGTTCCCGTGGGCCGGGCCGTGCTCTACCTCACCTGCGTGGGTAAGGGGGCATGGCCCCAACCCCCATTCCCAACCCCCATTC
>NW_024527065.1:0-1033 GCF_017590135.1 Pyrgilauda ruficollis
CCCGGTGTTGCTGTTCCTCATTCCTGGCGTTGTTCCCCGTTCCCGGTGTTGCCGTTCCCTGTTCCCGGCGTTGCCGTTCCCTGTTCCCGGTGTTTCCCGGCATTCCCAGCGTTGCCGTTGCTGACTCCCGGCGTTGTGCCCCGTTCCCGCTGTTCATTCCCGGTGTTGCCATTCCCCGTTCCCGGTGTTGCCGTTCCCCATTCCCAGTGTTTCCCAGCATTCCCGGCATTGCCATTCCTCACTCCCGGCGTTGTTTCCGTTCCCGCTGTTCATTCCCGGTGTTTCCCGGCATTCCCAGCGTTGCCGTTGCTGACTCCCAGCGTTGTTGTTCCCTGTTCCCGCTGTTGCTGTTCCCCATTCCCGGTGTTTTCCGGCATTCCTGGTGTTCCCGTTCCTCACTCCCGGCGTTGTTCCCCGGTCCCGCTGTTCATTCCCGGCGTTGCCATTCCTCACTCCCAGCGTTGTTCCCCGTTCCCGCTGTCCATTCCCGGTGTTTCCCGGCATTCCCGGCGTTGCCGTTGCTGACTCCCAGCGTTGTTCCCCGTTCCCGCTGTTCATTCCCGGTGTTTCCGTTCCCCGTTCCCGGCGTTGTTCCCCGTTCCCGCTGTTTCCGTTCCCCATTCCCGGTGTTCATTCCCGGTGTTCATTCCCGGCGTTGCCGTTGCTGACTCCCAGCGTTGTTCCCCGTTCCCGCTGTTCATTCCTGGTGTTGCTGTTCCCCGTTCCCGGTGTTCCCGTTCCTCACTCCCGGCATTGTTCCCTGTTCCCGCTGTTCATTCCCAGTGTTTCCGTTCCCCGTTCCCGGCGTTCCTGTTCCCCATTCCCGCTGTTGCCGTTCCCCGTTCCCGGTGTTTCCGTTTCCCATTCCCGGTGTCCATTCCCGGTGTTCATTCCCGGCGTTGCCGTTGCTGACTCCCGGCGTTGTTCCCCATTCCCGGTGTTCATTCCCGGTGTTCCCGTTCCTCACTCCCGGCATTGTTCCCCATTCCCGCTGTTTCCGTTCCCTATTCCCGGTGTTCATTCCCGGTGTTCA
>NW_024527066.1:0-1033 GCF_017590135.1 Pyrgilauda ruficollis
AAAAAAAAATGGGGCTGCTATGATGTAACAGTGTACTGTAAAAAGAACACACTGAAAAAAGCAAGACATTTCTGGACACCATATCAATCCCTTCTTTGACTGGTAGTCATCACTCCCTAAGGTACCGACTGGATGAAACACCACCTTATGCAGTAAATAAGTTAGGATCAGTGGTAAGTCCAGGGCAATAGAAAAAAGGTGCCAGAAATTCTGCCTTACACCTCCTTCCTTTGTGAATCAAAAAGGGAATCAAAGCATAATTTATAGGCATTCTTTTTAAACTGTTCTGATTGGAGTAGTCCCACTACTCTCCTTCTGTGGTGTTTTTAAAGCACTTTACAGAATTAACTGAGGTGATATCAGTAAATTGATCAGACAGTAACTCATAGGTTTAAAAAATTCTAAATTTAATACAGTGAACTTAAATCGCCAGAGGGAGACAATTAGATTATTGACTCTTCCAGGAGAGATTCAAACTGAAACTGAGAGATTCACATTTGTTTGTTAGAATAACCATCTTCAAATAATGTCTTGCCAGGTACCAAGTGATTATATCCCAGTAAAAGAGTAAGTGTTGAACAGAGGTACTACTTCAGGATAACTATACAAAATGAATAGTTAGATACATTAAAAAGTGAAGGTGTAGAGAATGAGCATGCATACTCTTTAAGCAGAATAGCATATTGGGCAGCCTGCATCCCTCCAGAAATGATCTGCTGGGTCATGTGTGTCATCTTGGCGAGGAGAGCTCTCAGTGGTTTTTGGGTTCTTCACAGGACCCAGTTGCAGGGTGAGCAGTCAGTGAAGCTAATGCCTCTGTTCCCAGGAAAGAACAAGGAAAATAAACTTACTGCTACCCCAAAAAATGCTGCTTTATCCTTGTCCTAGGAACAGCTGCTGATAGCTTAATTGTTATGCACAAAATATAAGTGGAATAATACAAATAACATTTCTAATGCATAAAAGGACAGTCCTCAAATAAAATCATTGTACCTCAAATGCATACTTTTTTTCTCCCTTTAGATTCAAATCT
>NW_024527067.1:0-30671 GCF_017590135.1 Pyrgilauda ruficollis
GTACCAAAGGGGTTAAAACCTCAGCCACACTCTGCCGGCCCCCCCCCTTCTTCTCCTGGCCATGGTGCCGGCATGCACGAGATATCAAATTTCAAGCCAGCACAGTCTCTATCATTCTATCCCGGGGGGGGTGGGGGGGGGGCGCTGCCCAAAACATCCCAGATCTCCTCCACCCCTGCACCTTGCAGGGGCTCCGGCCTCCCTTCCCACAGGCCACATGGCCTCCCCTCCCCCACCCAGACGCAGCTGGGCAGGGGAGGAAGTCACTCCAACTCACCGGCCAGACTCAAAAGAGAGAGTCCCTCTGGGAATCCTCTGCTTTTAACCCCTGTGTTGTTCTCAGAGGTGTATCCAGGTCCCCAGTGGCCACACCAGGTGCCAATTTCAAATCTGGCCACTGATTGGTTTGACCATAACTTTCCCAGAAACTCACTTCCTGGTCAAACCACGACAGGGTCCCAGCCCCTTTCTCTGGCCCCCCATCTCATTTCCCCATGAGAAATCCATTCCCCTGACAACTTGAACACCTCCCAGTCTTCACCGCACAGAAAAATACAATCCACCTTCTTCCAGAAAAGTTACACTTTACATCAACAATCCATATCACATATACTTTCATTCATTCACCCTCACTCACTTTTATTTCTTTAATATGTCTTGCTCACTCCCACTCACAACAGGACAACACACAAATAAGGTACCTTTGTTCTCAAGTCACTTGTTAATATCCACCCACAGGTATTATAAAATCTCAAAATGTTGTGGGCCAACCCTGGATGCTCTTGGGTATCCCTCAATCAAGCTGTGTTGTTCAACCCTGGATGTTCTTGGGCATCTTTATCCCTCAATCCAGCTGTGTTGCTCAACTCCAGATGCTCTTGGGCATATCCTCAAGCCAGCAGAATTTTGTTCAACCCTGGATGCTCGTGGGCATATTAATCCCTCAACCCAGCAGAATTTTTAGGGGCCCCCTCCACTTTTTATCCTTCTTTCCCAGTGGATTGTGCCAGGAAAACCCTCGGCTCCCTCTCTCCAGGGGGTTCCACCCCTTCCCTGAAACCCAGTCCCAGTTACCCCGGGGGATTCTCTCACTCCTTTTATCTTTCACTTCGTCTCTTTACTGGCTGGTTTTTCTCACGAAAGAACAGAAATGCAGCCTGGGAGAGTCATCACTCACTTCTCAGGTCTGGAATAACCAGCCCACTTCTCATTCACACACACATTCATTCCCCCATACCTGCCCCCCAGAAGAGTACTTACAATTCCCTTTTCTTCTTCGAGTCTTCATGCACAAGAATTTATGGGGCTACCGCAGTTTTAGGGAGCCTTTTTTCTCCTTTTCCTTTGTTTTATGTGTCTCCTTTTGTCCACTGGGTGTTCTACCTGCAACCACCGATCACACCAGGAGAGAGAGAGCGAGGCTGCCTAAACCTGGCAGGGTGTGCCTTCCCCACTCAGGATCTCCTGGTGGTCTTGGGACAGAGGTGTTACATCCAGGACGAGTGCCCATTTGTGAAAAACACATTCACTGTCCTGTGAAAATTTTAAAAGTTTAATAAAGGGCAATAGGAGACAAGGACCATAAAGCAAAGCTTATTATGGCCAGGCTTTTTGCAAATATTAAAATGGATTTTATATGTGTAGTGTTAAAGTAACTCTGTTATAAACATATAGTTTTTATTTCTGTTGTTGATTAAGCTTAGACATAGTAGTGAAATAGCTGTGCTTGTGTTAAAATGCCTGCTTAGATGGTGTAACATCCAGTGAACATAGGATGAGGACACCTACTACAGATATGCAAACTATCAGCATTCACCGTTTGAAGACAGTGTGGACCAAGGCCCAAAAACTGGAGGTAATAAGAATAGACTAAAATCACAGCCAAGGAATTCACATGCTCTAAAAAGGCAGACCCAAGGAGGATCCATGCTAAACAGTTCTTAGAACATGTAAACTAATTTGGAGAAACATTTACTATGCATAAGGGTCTATGAATATGCAACAGACTGATGTAATGGAAAAGGTATTTAAGGGGTATCCCCAAAAGTAATAGTGTTGTCTTAGCTGAGTGCCAAGATGCACCAGGCCGTAATAACCTTTGCTCTATGGTCCTTGTCTCCTAGTGTCCTTTATTAAACTTTTAAATTTTCACAGGGGAGTGAAAATGTTTTTCACAACTGTAAGCCCGCCGCTCCGCCTGCCAGGACACCCCCTGGCTCTTGCTACAGCTGCAGAGTTTCTGATACATTTGGTTTACCACTCCGCAGTCAGCTCGCGTCTGCCATTCCAGCTTCCTGCTTTCGAGGTTCCTGCTACAGTTCATTTTGCTATCTGGAGGGGCACTGGGACTGGCTGCCCCTGTGAGGTTGTAATGGAAGCCCCTTTTCTGTCTCTCCCACTGGCTGTGCCCGCCATTACCCATGTGAAGAAGTGACTGAGCTCGCGCCACAGTGCCCCTTGCAGCAGCAGGGGAATCATCGCACCTGCCCTACCCCACCGTGAGCCAACAGTGCCCCTGCCATCTGTGACCATAACTACACCAAAGAACAAAGTGCCAGACAGACGAGAGAAGGCTGTTACTGGGTTTCTGGTTTTGTTTGTTGATGCTGCCATTGTACTTGTTTGTTTGCCTTGTTATCCATATACACACTAGTAAAGAACTGTTATTCTTTTCCCCATATCTTTGCCTGAATGCCCCTTAATTTCAAAGTTATAATAATTCGGAGGAAGGGAGTAATATTTTCCATTCCAAGGGAGGTTCTGCCTTCCTTGGCAGACACTTGTCTTTTAAACCAAGATAGGAGCTGAGGACCAAGAGAGTTTAACCAATACTGAATTTTGTAGAAAAGAAAACTGTGAGCTTCCAAAAGGGAAGCTTTTCGAATATTTTGGGAAATATTCTCAAGATACTCTCCTTTTTCAGAAAATAGTATAAGTATCACAGAATCACAGAATATGCTGAGTTGGAAGGGATTGTCTTAGGTTGGAAATGGGGGCTTGTATTCTATTCCTATCTGTTAGAGGTGGGGCAGTTATCTTCTGTTAATTGGGCAGTTTTCTTTATCTCTTCCACAACTAATCCTCCCTCCGGGGAGATATCTTCTGTTAATTGGCCATTGAGTATGACTGCATGACTGATAAAATTACATCATCCCATTGTGAGAAGCTCTGCCCAGAGGGAGGAGCCAAGCATACCTACCTGGATATAATCAGAGATTTGGAAGACCACAACCAGCCTTCTCCACTGGATTCCCAGAGGAACAGCCCTTTCCCACTGGATTCCCAGAGGAAGATCAGGCCCATCTACACCACCACTGGACCTTCAGAGGAAAACTACACCCTTCTACAGGATCACTGCTTCAACAGAACCACACCTGTCACTCCCGGAGGATTGCAGCCACCATTTAATCGGACTGCTACCAACGCCCTGACCAACAGGCTCTCAGGTCATATTCTGACTGTCCATGGTATTTTTGTACTATTGCAATTGTATTATAATTTTCCTAGTAAAGAACTGCTATTCCTATTCCTATATCTTTGCCTGACAGCCCCTTAATTTCAAAATTATAATTCGGAGGGAGGGGGTTTACATTTTCCATTTCAAGGGAGGCTCCTGCCTTCCTTAAGCAGGCACCTGTCTTTTCAAACCAAGACAGGGATCCTCAAGGATCATTGAGTTGAACTCTTAGCCCTGCACAGGACAGCCCCAAGAGTCATACCATGTGCCTGATAGCACTTCAACTCTAGTAGGCTTGGTGATGTTATAAATGGGTAATGCAATGGTTGGCTCTCACAGTTAAGAGATTAATATTATGTGTATGTTAAGAGAAGTTTTATAGATGCATAGTTATGTTATTTTTGTATGCTCTCCCCGTAGTCCTCTTTCCCTTCCTCCCCTGTATTGTAGTCACTAGCTGGGGCATTTAGGGGAGGGCAAGCTTGTTATCAAGTTGTAAGAAAGTGATTTCTACCAATGGATGGCAGAGAAGGAGTTGACTGACTGACTTTGGGAGGGGCCAAGGGTATAAAAAGCAGAGCACCCATTTTGTAAATGAGCATGTGGCTGCTGGTCACGGAGACTCCTGGCACTGTAATTTTTCCTTATTCACTCCTGTGTTGTATTTTTGCTAAGATTTATTAAACCTTTGAAATTTTTAAAGTGAGCATCGTTTCTCACAAATGGAGGCTTAGTCCAGGATAAAAACCTCTTCTTTGTGACCCTGGGAGATTTCAAGAGGGAGGTATGCCCCTCCAAGCTCGGTGGCTCAATAGACTTCTCCTCGGGTCACTGGGGATTAGCAAGTTAACACACCGAAGACAGCAAAAGACTGAATAATGAAAAAGAAGGGGGGGAAGGTGAATACCATCCTCATGATTGTTTTGGCCTGATTGATTGTCCATAATCTGGGTGTACAAATGTCCGCTTCAGGCAAGTAGTAGACAGGACCTGTCCTGGTCTGTTGGAGCTTCAGGATATTGGATGGTTGGACATATAAGGCGGGACGGGTGGGGGAGGAAAGTGGGGACCCTGTGGCTGGTGGGACTCATGTGGAGGGGGGGCAGAGAAGCTGCAGGCGGGACACATGGAAGAGGAAAGCAGGGGCCCCGTGGCCAGCAAGATGCATGTGATATTAGATTTAAGAGGAACCAAGAGCACCTGGAAATGCCAGATTGAGGGTCACCAGAGTTAGAGGGCGTTGGAGTGACGGCTAGAATCCCCGATCAGTGGAGACCGCACTCGTATTGGGGCGAGGAGTGGCAGCAGCTTTCCCAACGCACTGGCCCAAAGGGAGCTGGGGAGCTGCTCCATGTGGAGCGACGGTGCACACAGCTCTTGGCATGGCGGTCTTCTGGCGTGCCTCAGTGCGATAACTTCCAGAGCTTGCCAACCCAAACTAAGAGGGGGTGCTGCTGCTAGTAGTAGTGACTAGGGGATGTTGAGCCTGGGGGCGTCTGGCGCTGGCCCAGAGGTGTGGGATTTCCCGGGCAGGGGCCGCGAGCGGACAGGGTTTCCCTGTGAGGCCACACCAGTGCAGAGTAGAGCAGGACAGTCACCTTCCTTGACCAGCTAGTGATGCTGTTCCTGATGGAACCGGGATACGGTTGGCCCTCCTGGATGCCAGGGCACTACTGACTCATATTCAACTACCCATCAACCAGGACCCCCAGGTGTCTTTCCGCAGCACTGCTCTCCAGCATCTCATTCCCCAGTCTGTCTGTACATGCAGGGTTGCCCCATCCCAGGTGCAGAATGTGGCACTAGCCCTTGTTGAATTCCATATGGTTGGTGATTGCTCAGTCCTCTAATTTATCAAGGTCTCTCTGCAGGGCCTCTATGCCTTCGAGGGAGTCAACAGTTCCTCCCAGTTTTGTATCATCTGCAAACTTGCTTAGTATCCTGTCCAGTCCTGTGTTCAAGTAATTTACAAAGATGAAGAGCACAGGGCCTAAGATGGACCCCTGTGGAATCCCACTAGTGACTAGTCACCAGTCTGATGTTACCCCATTCACTATAACCCTTCGTGCCCAGCCAGTGAGCCAGTTGTTTACCCATTGCATGATGTGTTTATCCAGCTGTGTGATGGACATTTTGTCCAAAAGGGTCTGTGAGAGACAGCATTAAAAGTTTTGCTGAAATCCAAAAAGATTATATCCACTGGCTTCCTTTGATCAGATAGGAGGGCTACCTCGTCAAAAAAGGAAATCAAGTTTGATAAGCAGGACTTTCCCCTCAGGAAGCTGTGCTGGCTGTGACCGATGACTGCGTTGTCCTTCAGGTGTTTTTCAATACCTCCCAGAATCTTTTCCATGATTTTTACCAGGCACTGAAGTGAGAATGACAGACCTGTAGTTTCCAGAGTCCTCCTTCTTGCCCTTCTTGAAAATGTAATCCCATTGGCCCAAGTCTTATTCCATGCCCACTTTGAATTTCCCTCTTAAGCTGTGTGAGGGAAACCAGACTTCCTCTTGGCCCTTCTCTCCCCTAGGCTCTCCCTCTCCCCCTCCCTCCTTCTTCTGCCCTTTTCCCTCAGAAACCATGTTGCTCCCGGGGGTGGGACCCCAAATAAACCCTCATTTAATTAGCACCCTCAGAAGCTGTGTGTAGTCTCCTTGCCTGCTTGCTGCTGCCAGCAAACTCACAGCTTAGGGGGCCCTCCGGGGACTCCCCAGGGTGCCCCCCCCAAACGAACAGCAACAATTATCCAGCTTCCAGTCAGCTGGGACCTCTCCAGATGGCCAAGATGGTTCAAAAATCATTGAGATAGGCTTTGTGTCGGGTACCTGTTTCCAATTCCCCGACTTCTGGGACTCAGGCTGGGCCCTCCCAGGGGGCTCCCGTGTCGGGGGAGACCCTCCTGGAGCAGTCTTGAGTCAGGAAAGAGACGCACTGGATTTTTTCGGTCTTCAGGTTCTTGTTTATTGTTATCTTATCTAGAGTTTTGCACGCTGTCCACACAAGGCTCAGTGCACTGGAAAAGCATGGCAAAAATGGCTAACAATCTTTCATTACAAGGTCTTTTAAAGCTAAACTATCCAATTAAGAAGTGACACCTAGATTATTTATCTTTTTAACCCAATAACTGATCCCCAAAAGCCCACAATGCGGACTTTTCTACCCAATTACAAAATGCCACCCAAACCCATGAAGAAGGAGGAAGAAGAAGCATGAAGAAGAAGCCCAGGATGACACCCTGTGCCCTCCATCTTGCTTCCATCCACTACATATTAAAGTCCCAAAACCTAAATTTCCCACCTCAGCGATACACCTACATTACTCTCTACAATCTACTTCACACCCTAGTGGATTCTAGTCCACTGGATTCTGGAGTTTAGGAAACTTTCTCCGTGAATGAGGGTCAAAGTCAGTGTTCCCCTGGGGGTCAGGGCACCCCAGAGCCGACAGGGAAACATCCCCGGTGCCCTGGGTTTCCACAGCTTTGCAATTACATCAGCCAGCTCATTGAGAATTCTCAGATGAATCCAAACAGGCCCCATAGATTTGTAAGGATTCAGCTGGAGCAGCAGATCCTGCACAAGTTCAAGGTCAACTGGGAGTTGATCATTCTCACAATCATGGTTTTTCATCTCAGGGCACTGAGACCCCCTTGGTCCAGCATCAGTGTTGAAGATGGAGGCAAGGAATACATTAAACACCTCTGCCTTGTCCATGTCCGTGTTTGTGAGGTGACCATCCACATCCTGTAATGGGTCAATTTTATTTTTACACTGCCTTTTTCCATTAATATATTTGAAAAAACTTTTTTTTATTTTCCCCCACATTTCTGCCCAGCTTCAACTTTAATTGAGCTTTGGTCACATGAATTTTCTCCCTACAGTGGCAAGCAGCATTTCTGAATTCTTCCCATGTCACCTGACCTTGCTTCCACTGAGCCTATAGTTTCCTTTTTTGTCTTATATCCAAAAAAAAGTTCCCTGGCCAGCCAAGCCAGCCTTCTGCCTTGCCTGCTTGACTTCCGACATTTGGGAATTGCCTTCTCCTGTGCCTTTAAGAGGTGATGTTTAAAAAGTGACCAGCACTGATGGAGCCCAGCACCTGCAAAAACATTTTCATAGGGGACTTTACTCATTAATTCCCTGAACAGCCTGAAGTCTGCTCTCCTCACATCAAGGGTTGAAGTTTTGCTGGCATGTTTTGTCCTGTCAACTGAGATTTTAAACTTGATCGCTTCATATGAAGTATGATACATTAATTTCCTCTTTATCCAGAGCAGGATCAGAGTTAATGACAAGAAAAGTAATTGCTTCTTACTGATATAGGGCTTTTCCTTGCAGTCTTAAAAGTATAATATATAAACTTTTGAGACTTTTAAAAATATCTAAAAACTAAGTTAAAAAAAAAACACAACAAACTATTGTGAAAGAATATTACACACAAACATGCATTCCAGGAGAGGAAGTACCTTCAAAATAAGTCAAGGCTAGACCTTAACACCCTCCACAGTTTATAGACAGATGCATGTCAACAGCATTCTCCTATAGCATATGAATGGATATTGTCTTTTTTACACTCTTTGCAAAATATTCCCCAACAAATCTCTCCTACAAGACTTTTGTCTTTGTGACACTGTGAATACAGGCTCCTGGTAGGCAGCAAACCTTTCTAGAGAGATTGTCTTGATGGCAAATGGGTGATGCCTCTCAGTTAGGAGCCTCCAATCACCACCAACCTTCATGATTTTTTGGTGGCACTGGTTCTAAGATGGGTGGTTAGCTGTACCAACTTTGTACCATTGTTCTTTTCTTGGTGTCATAGTTTGATATGGGAGGAATTTAGGGAAGTGAGGCAAAAGCTTTTTGTGTAACTGACAGTCTGCTGAACCACTGAGAAGCTGGACCTGCCTCTGTGAAAAACACATGGTAAAGATGAAAAAACCTGGGAACTTCTCTCTTTCTTTTCGGGTCGGCAAAGAGGTAACAGGCCCAGGCCCCGGGCCCCATCTCGGCCAGGCCAGGCCCCTTCCCCCACCCCCCCGGGATGCCCGCCAGCCCCCCCATCGGCCCCGTTCTGGCCAGGCCGGGCCCCCAGCAGCTGCCGGGCAAGAAGATGGGGGAGGCTGTGGAGCCCTGGCCGGAGCAGGGCTGGCCGCAGCTGTTAAGATATTGCCGTCAGGTCCCCTCCCCCCAGCGCGACTGAGACCAGAGGCAGCCCTGCAACCTGCAGCCCGCAGCCCATGCAGAGTGGCCCTGTGGCTGGAATTGAATGCAGAGAAAACCAAAGACCAACCATGAAGCTGATCCTGACACAACCCAGCCGCAGCTTTCATCATGAGTTACTGGCGGGTCAGGTGACCATTGGCAGGCCCCAGGCGTGATGTTAACCCTTTCAGTGTTTCAAGCCTCCTTTGAGTGTGAGAAAGGAGCAAGATGCAAGCATTTAAAGGGAGAACATGAAGACATTGAGGTCAGTGAGGAAGAAGTTAAGTCCCAGATGGGAGGGAGGAGAAGATGCCTTGTTTTTAGAGCTAAAATCCTCTTGTAAGCTATGGAGAAAAGACCCTTTTTCCCTATAACACATGAAACTATGGGGAGATAAAAGTGTTCAAATTGATATTGAGAAAGGCATCCATGCTAAAGCAAGCAGATGTTAAAGTAGCTGTGATCCCATGAGAAGTTTGAACAGATAAGAAGAGTAGTCTGGTGCCCCCTGGAGAAGAAGATTTCTGTTCCCAGGGATGAAGATGATTTTAGAGATAGATAATGAGAACTTTTGCCTTTGAACAGTTCATCTTTAAAACAGTACCCCATAAGTCGACATGGACCATAAACAAGCTGTGGGAAGGCTTGTGGAAAATGAGAGTGGTTTCACGATGGCAGATTTCTCCGGGCGGCTGCTATTCATGATGAAATTGAGAGCCACGAGATAAATGTTTTTCCCCTCTTGTGGAGAAGTCTCCATAGCATTAACAAGAGGGACTTCTCTCCATAAATGAACTGAAGAAGGACTATTTTAGAGGTGGTAAACTGACTAGGAATTTTAGGTTTTGTTTCTTTACATTATCAGTGTGAAAGAAAAGGTTGTGGGGGGAGAAGAAGTGTTCTGAAGGGTTTGTTTTGATTCTTACTACTTTTCTTTTAGTTACTTTTAATAGAATTTTCTTTATACCCTTTTAAATTTTGAGCCTGCTTTGCCTTTCTCCTAATCCTATCTCACAGCAGGAAGTGAGTGCATTGGTGATTGACCAGCACTGAAACTTGCCACACTCTTTGGTGCATTGGCCGGGAAATCTTAAAATTGGGGAAATCTTAAATTGGCAAACCAAAACCACTACACTTGGTCTTGACTATTTATCAGGGAGTCTTCTTTCAGCCCCAGAGTGCCATATCTGTCACATAAGGGCATATTGGTAGCAAGGGGGACATACTTCCTTCTGCTCTGAGCAGAGTCCAGTCTCCCATCTTGCAAATCAGCCAAGCCTGCCAGCTTGGGGTTGGATGTTACCTTCTGCTGGCAAGGATTAAAGACAGGACTGTCGCTCTGCCTGTGTCAGTGCATAAAACCATACATCAATCTCCTGCTCACATTCACAGATAGTATGCTGTCAGGTGATATCTTCATGCAACAAGCTCAAAAAGCTTATCCATCTGGGCACCCTTGCACCCATGACACTCACCTCTGCCTTCCCAATTCTGGAATTCCCTGTAGCTGACCGTCTGGACAGCTCTTTTGGTCTTAGAGAAATCTATTTAGGTGTAGGCATCTATCCAGGGAGGCTGTGACCTCTCTGGCTGAGTTTTGACCTCAGCTTGACAGTTGCGAAAGGTATACAACATTTTTGTTACAGAAGACTGCTTCTTGTTCCTCCCTGAATAGGATTAAGTGGCCCTTCCTGCACACCCTCCCACAAGACCTGACCGGCAAACTGACTTGCTACGTCCTGTTTCCACTCCCTGTTCACTGCGTTCCTGGTCACTCAAGTTCCCTGGGGCCATTTAAATCTGCTGCATTGCCCCTGGCAACACCCATCTGTCAGCCTTGTTCATGAGAGCTGCTGCTGCCGGTTCCTGGCAGGTCTCTCAGCTCTTGCTTGGGTTTCCCTGACTCCAGAAACCTCTGCCTAGCTCATTCTAGTGCTCAGCCTCCAGAACATACCATAGCCACCTCTGCTGTCATGTGCCTCGCCAACTGATGATATTAGGTGTGCATCTAATTTGACCTACATAATGTTTTATCCCAAATGCACTAGACTTCCCCCGAAGAGAGAAAAGGATATACTGACACTGCCCCTTGACCAGTACAATCACTATAGAAAGACTGCCGGGGAGGGTGGGACAGGGGGATGAAGAGAAGACTGAGTGAAGTGACTCAGGAGGCTCTGGCACACTGAAGCAACTTTAATTTATCTCAGTTAGAGCAACCACCAGTGCAGGACGCTGGGTCTCTGCACTCCCTGGATGCAGGGATGGTTTCTGTGGCAATGGCTTCTGTGCCCAGTGGCCAGATGTGGAAGAATTCTTCCCTGAGTGTGTGAATTAACACAGGTAGGCAGCTGGGACAACTACAAACTTGCAACTAGAATGAAAAGAGTAAATTTATTTCCATTACCTCACTAACTGGGGAATCCTTGAAACAACAACAAGGCAGAGGTGCACAAATGGAGACAAAAGCACTGTTAAACTCGGTCCATGCTAGAAGATCACTGGCTGCTGTTCACAGTGGTTTATAAAGGGTCATTCCCAGCTTGAGCAATTCATAATACTTCTTGCCAGCCTTCTGCTTTTAACCCATTCCTCCCAACATTCCATTCCCTTGCTCAAGAGACCACTGCTGATGGGTCCCCTTAAGGGGAAGGGAGCATCCAAGATTCATAAATGTTCATGGTCAAAAGCAATGACAAAAGTCAGTGTGTCCACAAAAACTCACAAACTTTTATTGGTATATTACACACTTGGCATGTGTAAGAAATGACACTCACTTCTAAAAATTTAAAAGGTTTATTAAAATCTTATCAAAAATATTAAAAGAAGACTGAATAGAGAAAATATTAGGGTCATCATGACTAGGCATTTCTTATCTTAGGCAACTGATCGCCAGGGAGGCCTTGCTGGCCCTGTGGCTGCTACAGACCAGTGCATGACATACAGCCTGGGGATTATGTGTGTGTCAAGTCTTTTGCAGAGAAGACATTAGAACTGCAGTGGGAAGCACTGTTCCAAGTGCTTCTCACCACTTTCACCGCAATTAAGATCAAGGGACAGAACGCCTGGATCCACCACTCTAGAGTGAAGAAACCTCCAGAGACCCCTTGGACAGCAACACCGGGTGATGAACTGAAACTAAAACTCACTAGAACAAAATGAGTATATTTCAGTTGGGAATGTTTCATAATCTAGATTGCAGGAATTTAATCAAGAAAATTGTTTTGTTATTAATCATAATTGCAATCCAAGAACTGGAAAAATACCTCTAGACAGAACAATGCTGAGTGGCCTTGATCCCAAGCTTTTATTCAGTACACTGGATCCATGGGAGAATATTCTGATATAAAAGGTTTAAACCTGTCAACTGTAGTCATGCACAAAAACCAAGTATATGAAAGGCAAGAATGGCAAAAACAAAGGTTGTAGTCACTTCAAGGGACTATAGGAGAGGAAATTAGAATAGGATGTCAGATGATTAATGGAACTACTCATAAGAAAGCAATCCAAATTAGTGTTTCAACCACTCCCACAGACAAACACCGGGAAGTTTGTAGTCATTCAAGTGAATTAGACTGTTGGTACAACTTTATGTTAGTACAGACCATTGAGGTGGTTTGTCTTTGGACCCATGATACTATTGGGCTCACAGGCCAACAGCAATTGTGTTTAATCCAGAATGGTCTCTCAAACGTGTTGAATTACTAATGCAAACTAAGATCTCTGAAGTCCAACTGGCCTGCTCTTCTTTCCTAAAGACATCCTTTGAGGGTTGGATGACATGGTTGCAAAGGCAAGCATACACCAGGAGCAGAATGTGAAGGGATCTGATTGGAATGTTAGGGACAGGGCTAGGAGTTCTAAATGGAATTGAATCAGAAATATCAATGAATAAATTTGCCATGGCAACAATTGATCTAACAAAATTACAACAACCCCCTACAGCCATCTTTGTTAGCATTGGGAACCAGTCAGTAGCAGGTTTCAAAAGTGTTACCAAGTTGGGAAAAAGCAGAGGACCAAGACCATAGGTTAATCATAGATGCACTTGCTATGGCCCAGAGTAATGTGTCTTTGGCTTTTAGCTGTACACAGGCACAATTATGGTTGCAATCAACAGCTGCCTTAATTATAAGAGAAGGAAGTGAAGGAGCCTTTCCGATTGAAATTTGAAAAGCTGTCTGGGACAATGCTACTGATTTTGAAAAGAAATTTCAAGCTTGGTGGACTTTGGTAAATTTTACTTATGATCCTATTGCTAACATGGCTGCTGCCTTTGCATTCACTGTACGCAATGCCACAGTTTGTTATTCATCCCATTATAGAATTAGTATTAAATCATGAGAGATCAGTGCTCTATCCTTCAGAATACAGAACATGGGCACGGAGAGTGGATGAGAAATGGCAAACTGTGAATCTAGAATCCTGTGTTACCCGGGAACAACAAGGGTTTATTTGTGAAAGCAACACAATTGATGCTCAAGACATATGTCTTGATACTGAGCAAAGCATTTGTCACTTTGAGATTCACCCAGATACTACTAGTCAAAGAACTGTACTTGTATATATTGTTCAGGGCCGTGTATGTTTGAGGACTTTGTGTGCTTTTGTAGAAATAGACAAAAATAATGTAACTTTACTCAGTAATAATCATTCTAACTTTTGTATTTGTAATTTTGTAAAGATTGTTGGATGTGACTTTCTGTATTTAGCACCACTTGTATCCCACCAGCTAATTAGGTATCGGAATTGAAAATAAGAGTTAATTGTTTGAGCCAAATGATGTATAGAAAAGGAAAAAGGGGGTTTGTTATAGATGAGTAATGAGATGGATGGCTCTCACAATTAAGGGGTGAATATTATGTATATGTTAAGAGAAGTTTGGTAGATGTATAGTTATGTTACTGTAATATGTCCTCCCCCTTGCATTGTTATCACAGGATGGCCTTGGTAGTTGGGGCATTTGGGGAGGGTTGGCTTGTTGCTATGGTAACACCTGACCTCCAATCAAGATGTAAGAAAGTGATCTCCACCATTGGACAGCAAGGAAGGAGTCGACTAACAAGACTTTGGGAGGGGGCAAGGGTATAAAAGGCAGAGCATCCATTTTGTAGATGAGCACATGGTGGTTTAGTTCCATGCTCCTAGCACTGTCATTTTTCCTTATTTTGTCCTTTGTTGTATTTTTGTTAAGGTTTAATAAACCTTTGAAATTTAAAAAGTGAGTGTCGTTTCTTACAGGTGATTTGCTTCCTCCTAACCTTATCACTCTCTCCCTGCCCCCCCACCCCCACACACACTTCTTTTTCTATTTCTCTCTTTCCTTATTTTCTCTTTCTTTCTCTTTGCCTCTTTAACTATTAAATAAAATATATCAATTTTATGGTGCCAACATCTAACCTCATTTGGTTTTAATCATGTTTTTTGGGTATATTTTGAACCTTCAAAGTTCTTTCTGTTTTATATACAGAGACTTAATTTTCTTTGCTCTTCTGTGTTTAAATCAGATCATAACAAGCTGGCTAGAGGCATGGCCCTTCTAATAGTAATAATAGGATTCTCTACTCACTTCTTGTAGAAATGTGACGCCGCGCCTCGGTCACGGGAGGAGGGGGTGACGCTGATCCCTGGAGAGCTCTGACCCCTTTCCCCTTGGCACGCGTCACGAGTGGCCGCTTCCCTCCTCAGCCACCAGCAGGCAGAGGGTAGTGGTTCGGCCACAAGCTGAGGTCCCATACCAACAGAAGCGGCCGATAAGTGTGGAACCACGTCAACAGATTGAGGCAAAGGAAAGAAGGAAGGACCCCTTACTTGCGTCTCCGAACTGTCTTTATTCCTCCCCGTGAAGGGAGTGGTACAGGTGCTACAGCATAGCAGTTCGAAGGGGAGGCAGAGGCAAAAGGGCATGAAACAGAGAAAAACGGCAACTTTTAAAGAGGGGCTGTCCCCCAGGAGGAGACAGCCTAACAACAAATCAAGGGCTAGATAGGAGGAGTATGGGGGGGATATATGTAAGCATAAAACCAATAGGGAAGGGGAAGATAAGTGTGCATACCAATGAGTGAAGGGAAATATAACTGACAACAAAGTTTCTAGATAAATGGATGTAGCAAACAATGACAGACAAGCTGCAGGGGCAGGGTTTGGAGGATGGACAGGTGTCTCAGTTTGGAAAGACAGGTGCCTGCTAAGGAAGGCAGGAGAGTCCCCTGAAATGGAGAATGTAAACCACCCCCCCCCACCCCCACCCCGAATTCGTCTTGCCTTGCAACCTGGGACAACAGGGAAAGATCTGGAAATACCAGAACTGACATGGGGAAAAGCAGGAAAACAGGTGGTAAACAACTTTAGAGAAAGACTATTAGGAAAGCTGAACAGGAGTGAATAGGAACATTACAACATTTTAAACAATTTCTTAAACAAATAAACTACAAGACCCCACTGCCACAGAAATGGAGTAGAATTTCTTTCCATTTCTTTCTGGAGTAAGACTGTTGTCCTAAAACAGGGTTCTTTCAACCTTTGTGTAAGAGGCTGATCCACACACAGAGTCAAGGTATTTGATTTATTTACAGTTCTGTGCAGAAAGGGATGCTAGGTTGTAAATCCACAAAGTCAGCACACCAATTATCAAAACTTTTAACTATTCACACACTTTAGTAAGCAAAGGCATTAATGTACATTTCCTACAAATTACATAATTCTTTTATTAATTAGGGTTCTATCTTCCATTCTCACTTTTTATGCTAATTAGTCTACATGCTCAGTCTTCTTTTTTCGAGTTGGTGGGTTTCATGGGTTGCTGGGCTGAGAGTCTGTGATCACAATCTCCCCCTGCCAGAATTACCCTATACCTAGTTTGGTGGGTTGGCCTTGTTTTGTTCCTCACAATATGGAATTATTTTAATTGTTTCACCAAGTGTCCTTGGTTTGCTGGTTCAGTGTTCTGTTATGTATGGTTTCAGTTGATATATTATCTCAAGCTTCTTGTATTTTTTTTTCTATAGCTGCTGCAATTACTGAGATATGTTAAACATAATTTATCTCTTTGGGAGCCATATATGAAGATCAGTCTTTCCTCTCTGCCTGAGAAACTGCCCACTGGAGACTGAAGCAGCAACTTTCCTGGAAGAAGCCCTGTTTGTGATTTGTTTTCCCTGCAATTCCTGCACCTGTGTCTCTAGGATTGACATAGGTTTTCCATCCCACTTCCTCCTGTTGTCTCACTGGTCCCACAGGTGTCATGGTTTGACACGGACCAAACACCAGGTACCCACGAAAGTCATTCACTTACCTTCTTCTGCTACAGTTGGGTAGAGGAGAGTGGAAAAAATTAACGAAGGGCTCATGAGTTGAGATAAGGACTGGGAGAAAACACTCTAAGGGCAAAATAGGTTCAAATTTAAAGGTATAAAGTAAATTTATTATTAAAAGAGTCAGAGGAGGATAATGAGTAGTAAAATAAGCCTTTAAAACACCTTTTTTTCTACCCAGCCCCTCCCTCTTTCCCACCAACAGCACAGGGAGATGGGGAATGGGGGTCTCAGTCAGTTTGTCATTCGAGATCCTTTTTTGTTCACTCAGGGAGAGGAGTCTTTTTTCTGCTATGCCTTGGGACCCCTCCCACAGGCAAACAGTCTTCCCAAAACTCTTGTGGCGTGGGTCACTCGTCCACAGGGTGCAGTCTTTTAAGGTTAGGCTGCTCTAGTTTGGATGCAAGGGCTCTCCCTCTCTCTCTAGAAGCAGGGGCCCTCTCTCTCTATTCAGGTCTCCCACTGGATCACAGCTTTCTCTGGCATCCACTCGCTTTGGCATGAGCAGTTTTCTCGCGGGCTGTGAGTGGATCTCTGCATCCCCTGTGGACTTCATGCATTACAAGGGGACAGTTTGTTTCACCATAGTCCTCACTATGGCCTGCAGAGGAATCTTGGCTCCAACACTTGGAGCACCTCCTCCCCCTCTTTCTTTTCCACTGACCTTGGTGCTGCTATGTTCTTTTCCCTCACATGTCCTCACTTCCTCCTCTTTTCTGGCTAGAAGAAAAACTGCTGCTCATAGGTACCACTGCCAACAAGTTCCACTAATTCAAAGATTCCTGCAGGATCCTGCAGTGTTGTTGACCTTGTCTAGGTTCCACATCGGGGAGTTGCTTGTCACGTTTTCGCTGCTGGCCAGGTGGCCCTGTTGCCACCATGTGGACAGCTGCGGCTGCTGTGGTGCTGGCACTATTTAGCACCTCTCTTCATGCGGAGCGCCAGGAAGGAAAAGCCAGCCCTGCCCTTCTTCCTGCAGAGCAGCTAGCTGGGGTGGCCAGGCAGGCAAGGCCCACTGCGGGCCATGCTGATACAGCAGTGGCTGTGGCAGCAGCCACAGCACCTCCCTACACCTAGGAAAAAAACTGCTCATGCCCTGTTTTGATTTACTTCTTAAATACATCACTGCAGAGGCATTACCAACCTCTCTAATTAGCCCAGTAGCATGTCCATCTTCAGAGCTATCAAAGATTGGCTCTGTCAGACATGGTGGAAACTTCCAGCAGCTTTTCACAGAAGCCACTTCTGTGCTACCCCCCGCCACTACCAAAAACCAGGCTGTGCCATGTCACCGTGATATTTTCTGAAAAATCCCTTCACCAGGATTGCTTCTCCTGGGAAGCTGAGAGACCTTGGAGAGGAATGAAAACAATAATTATCTGATTGCTTCTCCCTGTTTTGCTGCTTTGGAATGTGGTCTGGAGATTGTTTGTCCAACAGGTGGTTGTTTGATTGGTTTCATGTGAATTATTTTTACTTAATGACCAATCACCATCCAGCTGTGTCAGATTCTGGAGAGGAGTCACAAGTTTTCATTATTGTTCTTGTTAAGCCTTCTGTCTGTATCCTTTCTCTATAGTTTAGTATAGTTTTAGTATAATATAATATAATATAATATAATATAATATAATATAATATAATATAATATAATAATATATGGTTATTTAGTATAGTATCATAATATAATATAATATAATATAATATAACATAATATAATATAATATAATATAACATAACATAATATAATAGCCTTCTAAGAGCATGGAGTCAGATTCATTCCTTCCTCCTTTGTCCTGGGGACCCCAGAAACCACCACAGTGCCAAATCAACACAACAGGTAAAACTACGGTGTACCCCGTGGTGTGTACCTTCTATATCCTTCCTCTTGAGTGAAAGGATGCTTACTTCTAATAGCTGAGATGTGGGTGTTGTTTTGCTCTGGGTGATTAGGAGTTTGCACTGATCAGTCTTTATATTGCACTGAATAGTTGATGTTATATCACGTTTTGTTCTTCCCCCCATCATATGGCCTTTCCCTCACCCACCCCAGTACCCCCCGGTGGTCTCTTCCTGGGTTACCCTTCCCCTCGCCACTCCTCACTGGTATCCCATTGGCTGTAGACCTCTTCCTTTGCCACCCATTCCCCCGGGTTAAAAGTCCCCTGCCACTGGGGAATGCTCTCTTTCTCCCATGTGTTTGTCCACCTGGTGTGTCTCTTGGAATAAAGAGAGAACGTCCCACGTGGAGAAGAGCGCTTCTCAATCTTTTGCTTTTGTCTATGTATTATCGTGTGGGCTAGGGTCTATAGCTAGCCAGAGTGGACCCTAACAGCCCATTTGAGTCACGATAATACAGGTGGGGAGTAGGACACTTCCTCTTTGCATTGCTGGAACTTCTGGTAAGGTTTTTTGGACAGTTTCTCCGCAGCCAAGACAAGGGTGGAAGAGAGATTGTCTTCATATTCCCAGAATCAGTGAGAAGCTTCATCCACCACTGGTGCCTCTTTGTCTTTCCATTATTGCCAGTGAATTGGCATTTGACAATTATGTGCTTCATACAAATTTCTGCCTCATGGCTGGTGTGCTTTGGACTGCTTCTGGATCTGCAGGTAACTGTGAGTTGTTTGTGTTAAAATAAATCATGTCTAGCATGGCCAGTTCCCTCAGGTACTGGATACCTTTCTCTACTGCAGTCCACTTGCCTGGGCAACATATAACATCTTCCTTGTAGCAATACCTAATACCTTTCCTTTACTCTTGACAGAAGTGTCCTGCAGAGGCTAAGGACTCGTGTCCCTCTTCCAATTGCCTCATCAATGGTCCCTTTCTAGAAAGTGATCCTGCCTGTTTGGCTTCCCTACCACTCTAATTCCAAACTGCTAGCCATATTATCCCAGCACCAGAGCAGCCAGGTGGTAATGTGCTCACCTGGATAATGATTTAAGTCTTTTCCTATCTCCTGCAGCTCGCTCAAGGATAGGAATCGAGTGGTGGTTACCTCTTGTTCTCTCTTCGTCCTGTTTCTGTGATGGGCCTGCTTTGTCCTTCTTTACTAAACAAGCTGTGTTTCATGTTCTTCTTGTGTATGGGGGTGATCAGTACTGGTACTGGCTGGCTCTCTGATTTTGCTGCATTGCCTGTTGGAGGGGTTTGAACAACTACAGTAACTGTTGATGCACTTGGTATTGCTGCAGTGCCTGTTGTTTTGTCATCAGATCCAGAGACATTCTTTTTTCCCTTGAAGGTACTGAATAGTGTTGAATAGGGCTCAGTAGTCCTGGGCCAGGCCCCAGCACATTGTAACGATTGCAAAGGTGACAGCACACTGACATGGGCTGGTGCTTTGGTTCAGTTGCATCACCCATCGCCATGGTCCCACTGGTTGTGCAGCCAAAATGATTTTGGCTTTTATATTTCCTTCATATATATTCGTGGCTCTGTAGACTATTGTTATATAGTTATATAGTTCTTAGCTAACTCCATTACTTTTCCTACCCTAATAGGCAGAGACAGAAAACACATTCCAAAGGCTCCTATCCTATCTTGCTTTTTCCTGGGAACCAGGGACTAGCTACCCTCCCAAGACAATATCGCATAAACAAAGTACAGCTAGTACCAAGGGGCGGGGGGGGGAGGGGGGGTATCAGCGATGAAGAGACAGATGGAGACTCCATGAGATGGTCAAAAGAGTCCGAATTTATTGTGGAATACAAATGCTTATATACTATTCTAGAAAGACTAGTAATGTTTTACTACAATGATTGGGTTAATCATCACATAAACAAACTTATGCATTTTGCAACATCTCTTGCTTGCAGAGCTTGATGTAATTTTCTTTTTCTGGTAAGCCAGTCTGATTTAATCTTCTTACAATCTTGATTTAATCCTCAAAGTTCTGTTTGCTCTTGCCAAGACATCCTGTTATCAAATCTCTTATGCTAACCAGGTCCAAAGTCCATCATCTCTCTTGTGTGTCCCAATATCTCCCCCTTCTCTTTTCAACCAAAACCACTCCTTTAATGGCCTTATTAATTAATCTCTGCACACATTGAAATAAGCAAGGTATCATGATTAATACAATTATCAAAATCATCACATATATACCCATCTTAAAAAGAATATTTTAGCTAAAAACCTTAGCCACTAAAGGCTCAGGCTTGATCTTTATAAACTAAAAGCATTCCCTATGGCAGCCACACGGGTGGCATTACTGGATTTAGAAAGGCTGCCAGAAATATAATTGCACCAGAAGGTTTGATTCTTATACACAGGGTGGCAGGGAGAAACATTTTAAAAATTTTAGACTGATTCCTTCCCATTTATTTAAAATTAACACAAAAATCCAATTTCACAGAACCCAGGGGCTCTAATTCTTGTAGTTCCAAGGGTGTTTTAGGAAGGCAAGGGATCAAATTTTATTTGATTTGATTTGCTTTCAAAATTTTTAGTGTAAATATTTGTGTAAAGTTCTGGAGGAGCTATATTCCTCCCTATTTTTTTTGGTTTTTAATAGCATGTGTGTTTCTCGTTATGAACATGAAGGCAACATAAAAGCATAACAATATGTAATAAAACAATAAACTTATACTAAGTAAAAATAAATCATATATACAATTAGCAGCACATGAAAAATAGAATGGTGATTTAAAACAATGCATTATCAATTCCCTAAATACTGTACCATCACCCAGGGTCTGCAATAGCTGGCAAGCCTCATTTTGAAGTGAGGGTTTAGAAAATCATTCCCACGTATGATTCCCAAATTCACTTCAAAAAGGGGGTCCAGCTATTATAGGTTAAAATTCAGCAAGTCAAAATTACCTGAGTACAGTTTTGATGCAGAAAACACCTCGTTTTAGCATACTTCCCAACCAAGTAAGACCAGGACTTGGCCAGGGTCCGGGCCTTATCTGGAGGAGTCTCCCAAATATATTCTAAAAACTTCTCAGCAATAGTAGTTAGGAAAGTTTCTTAAAATGATACGTGTCTTGTAGATAACAATACAAAGATATATTAAAGTTTGCAAAGCAGACGGCTTTGTCATTTTTCATTAGTTAAACAGTCAATGGTACCATAGACAAACAGCAAATTAATAAAGTAATGCCTGTTATAAAAAGTCAGTGACTTCACATCATAAGATTAACAACATAATCAGGACTATTAATATATCAGTAGAAACTGTCTTAAGAAATTGAGGTTATATTTTCCTAGACATTTATGCATATATGACATTAAAGCAAAATTTTTTAAGAAAGCATTAAATAACTTATAACTAATAACAGTCATAATATGGAATTGTTACTCATTCTTCAGTGCTACCTATGGAAAAATAAACCAGCAGAGATTGTTCTTATTTCTATAACAAAATAGTTGTATCTTGTAATTTAAATAAGCAAATTTTAACAAAACTTAAAATCAATTTCACTGAAACTTAACTTCACATAAACGTGACAGAAAGTATACCTAAGAGAATTTAAAGTTAACATTATTGAATTGATCTTAATAGCACTTAACAGAATTTAAAATAACAGAACTTGAATAACTGTTGAGAGTTTTTTGCAGGACAATGGGCACGTACAACATATGCACAATCCAGCCTTCATAGAAACTGAGTAAGGTTGCCCTTGAAGGACACGAAAGGAGAAGAACACACTCAAAAGCAGACAGTTCAGGATGCAAAGGCAGACAAGAAAACCGCAGCGGGACGCCTGAAGAAGGAAGATTAACTAAAATTAACTGATATATTAAAATGCATGCGTTAAAAGGATTTAAACAATCATGTATTAGCTTGAGGTGTGAACAATAGAAAACAGTATAAATATAGCTTGCTTTTTGTAATAAATCGGCTTCACTTGATCGTACTGATCATGGCATGATGTCCCGTTAATGATCCTCCGCAATAAATAACCCTTAAATTTAACTTTGCTTAGTCTTACTAATACTTAATCTTGACAGAATCTTAACAGTAATTAACTTAACAGTACTGAACTTTAACAAAATCTTAATTAATTTTGACTCTATCATTACGAAAAAGTTACTGAAAATTTGTCATACAACAGCTAAACATCAAGGTAAACAACATGCAAGTAAAAAACTGTAATGTAATAGCAGCAACATGTATTTGCCGGAGGGATTAAAGTACTGCACTAAAATATTCACAATAAAATTACCTTGTTAAAATTGTGGAGTAAAAAACAAGGAACTGGTAAAGCTGGCAGTGAAATTTCATGTAATAATTGTAGCTTAATCTCATATAACTACTGCAGATAAAGTCAAGGTTTGCTTTGAATGGGAGCAAAGGAATGTTAAATTTGCAACTTAGTTAATTACTCTCAGTAAAGTATGCAGTCTTGTTGTGTTACCGATATGTAGGAGGACACCACATTTACACAAACACCTGTCGTAGTTGAGATGGTCACAATACAAAGCAACACTCCATTTTCAGAAGGCTTCAAACCTGGTTTTATTATTGCATGCATGCTTTTTATAGTCTTACAAAACTCATAAGTTTACACTTTACTCATTGGTCAGGAAAGACAAAGTGCTTATTGGAATAGACAGTTGCAGGTTTCTCATATTTATCCTTCTTTCTTTCTTGGTTTCTATGTCAATGACCTTGGTAGAAAATTCTTCCAGGGGTAAACATGGATCCTCTTATCAAACTTCTCTCTGGCTCACAGAAGTTGCTGTAAAGCTTCTTCCACAAACACCTTTGAATTTTTCTAGTAACAATCCTGTTAAAAATCACAAATCATAAGTTACTAAAATTAGAAGGTAAATTTTAACATTGGCTGGTACTAGGTGGGGGGGCCACACCCCCTCCAGCAGCTTTTAAAGATTGCTTGTAGGATAGATTTAAGTTTGGCTTAATAAAAGTAATGGGATATAAACATTGAAGGCTAAAACAATAAAAATTTAGTTATATAATGCTAAATAGCTGTACTGAAAAATTCACAACAAAATACATTGTTAAAAAGGCAAGTAACTGGTAATATAACTGGTTTGACTAGGGTTAGGTGTCTGTCAGGGGTTTAGATCTGTATCAAGTGTCACTTTTGATAGCAGGGCTGCTCCTTCCAATGCTTGAAAGTGCCTGAGGCAGTTCAGCCAGGGACCATTTTGGGGGTGTCCCAATTACTCCTGAGTCACAGACATTTATGGCCAATCACTGGGCTATTGGCTTCTTGAGATAACAGTCACATCGGCTCCAGTATTAAGTAGTCCTGTTAAAAATATATGCCTGCCTTTTAGAGTCACTTTTCATTGGCATGTGGGACACTAGGATGTAATACCTTGTGTCCAAAAAATCTGAGGGACCCCTGTAGAACTGAGACTCCTGTGGGAAGCAAATGAGCAGATGAATCAAGCAACATAACTGTGTTATTGGCTGATTTGTCCAGTCCTGCGCAGCCTGGGGTGGCTACACGTAGGTTGGTGACAGTCTGGTGAAGGCTGCTTGTGGTCCAGCAAAGGCTCTGTGCTTTGGCTTCTGTTTCCCGATATCGGACACCCTTCAAAATCATACTTGGACTGACATTGATTAGTATAATGCCTTCCCTTATGGCAACGAGGGCAAATACCAGGAGTTTTGGATCTGGCCTCCCCCTTTTCCAAATGCCCAGATTTCCAGCATCCAAAGCATGTTTGGGGGTCCCCCTCTGTTATAGATGGATAATGAGATGATTGGCTCTCACAATTAAAAGATAACTATTGTGTGAATATTAAGAAAAGCTTTTGTGATGTATAGTTATGTTATTGTAGTTTAGATGTCCTCTGTTCTCCCCATAGTTCCCTTCTCCCCCCTGTATTGTGACCATCAGACAGCCGGGGTTGTCTAGGACAGGTAAAAAAGAAGGCGTGAACATGTGCCCCTTGCATGGGGCAGTTGGGAATGGAAAAGCTTGTTGCTAAGGGGGCGTGGCATGGCAACACCTGATCTCCAATCAAGTTACAAGAAAGCAGTTTCCACCGATAAATGGCAAAGAAGAGCTGACTGACAGACTTTGGGAGGGGCCAGGGCTAGCTAATGCAACCCCCAGGGGTATAAAAGACTGAGCATCCATCATGAAGACGAACTGGCCACGTGGTATGCACGAGGGGCAGTTCCCAGCAATGCAGCTTTTTCCTTATGTAGTCCTTTGTTGTATTTCTGTTAAGGTTTAATAAACCTTTTTACATTTTCAAAGTGAGCAGGTGTCTCTCACACCCTCCTTAAGAGCCTTTTTCTTTATTTGCATCTAGTTATCATGAGGGTCAGGTGGGAGTAGATCAGTCTCATAATCTGAATCTATCAGTCCTGGATCGAAGGGTTCCCCCTCCTCCTCACTGCTAGAGCCCAGTCAGCGATATAAACTGCTAAGGACCATGAGAAAGGATGCCTTCCTCTCCTTTGTCTGGGCAGGGACAAGGTTCATGGCTGTGGCTGCTCTTCAGTATCAGAAGTGCCAGATTCAAGTGGGCAGGGAGAGTCAGAGAGAGGAGAGACAGAGCGGGGTAGGGGGCCAGTGACATCCACAGAGGATACAGCTCTTGCTTTTTCAATGTCTCAAAAATTATTCTCCAGGACAGGAGCATATGTGACACCCATCGTAAAAATGACTTAAGGTCCTGCTTGAGGATAGAGGAGCCATGCTCACCCTTTTGGGTGAGCATGGTTTCATAGACATCTCTCTCATTGGACATGTTCTGTCCTATAGATTAGTTCCCCTGGCTCACCTGTCAGTCGCAGCAGACAGGTGACTGTGGGCCCAAATGTGATTCTCTCACCGTCACGATCAGTTCCAGGGGTTCGCCAACTGCCACCAGTCAGGCCAGTCATTTTCCTCACACAGAGGTACCAATTATCAGTGATGAAGAGAGAGACGGGGACTCCATGAGATGGTCAAAAGAATCTGAATTTATTGTGGAGTACAAATGCTTATATACTATTTTAGAAAGACTAGTAATGTTTTACTACAATGATTGGGTTAATCATCACATAAACAAACTTATGCATTTTACAACATCTCTTGCTTGCAGAGCTTGATGTCATTTTCTTTTTCCATAAGCCAGTCTGATTTAATCTTCTTACAATCTTGATTTAATCCTCAAAGTTCTGTTTGCTCTTGCCAAGACATCCTGTTATCAAATCTCTTATGCTAACCAGGTCCAAAGTCCATCATCTGTCTTGTGTGTCCCGATAGGGGGGTGCTCCAAAAAAGGGTTGAACCAGAAGGGAGAATTACCTCATTAATTGTGCTTCTATTTGGGGATTCTTGTCAATTATGCTAATTTGCTTAACTTATAAAACTATATTTGCCCTATGTTACATGTGCATTCATATCTGCCCTGGAGGCCTCCAATTAAAGACCAGCTTTTATACTACCTCTTATACTAATATTGTCTCAAAAGTGTGCTAGTTTTTTTCTAGATCTTTAAGGCATCAGCTGTAGTACTTGCCACCAGTTTGAGCAGCTACAGTGGTTGTCATGAGAATTGAACAAGCTGCAGTACCTGCCACCAGAGCTTGAGTAGCTGCAGTGCTATATGGCCCCCTGTCTTAGATTACAATGTAAGATGTAACCAAAAGTATATATTCTATTACCATCTGTTAAAACCAGATGGGGCAGTGTTCTTTATTTCTTCCATGACCCATCCCTCATAACGTCCTCTGGGAGGATATCTTCTGTTAATGGGCCATCAAACCTCACTACATGACTCATAAAATTACATCATCCCATTGTAAGATGCTCCGCCCAGGGGGAGGAATGAAGCATTCCTACCTGGATATAATCTGAGGTTTGGAACACCGCAAGCTGCCTTATCCACTCCATTCCCAGAGGACAAGAACTCCATAACCACCACTGGACCTTCAGAGGAAGATCAAACCCTTCTACATGATCATGGCTTCAAGAGAACCACATCTATCACTTCAACAGGACTGCAACCACCATTGAATCGGACTGCTACCAACACCCTGACCAACAGGGTGGCAGGTTGTATTCTGACTTTATCCATGTTTCTGTATTATTGCATTTATTTTAATTTTCTTATTAAAATTGTATTTCTGACTTGGGATCTCCTACTGGTTTGCTTTCAAACTAGTGCACCCCCAAAACCTCGCTCGATGAGACACTAAAAAGGGGTAACAGTTGTTCATGTACTCTGAGATGCATGGGAAAAATACCAAGATATTCTCAAGAGGTCAAAACAACAAAAAAATTTACTGGCAACTACAGAAAATCAGAGAAATTTTGCCAAAGTTTAGAACAACATTCAATCAGCATAAAACACTTCTCAAAGCATTAACTTAGCCCATTCAGCTTAGCAATCTCCAAGCCCATCTAATGTTAAGTTACTGAAAAAATCTGAGAAGAAGGAATTAGAAGAAGAAAGACAGAAAATATATAGAAAAGAACAAACATAACTACCACTCCTGGATCCAGTAGTGTTCAGTTGATAGAAATTCCAAGAGAAGAGAGGGTCACAATGTGTTTGCCACATGTCCTAGGTTAAATATGCTTCGGCTTTCCTGGGCCCTTCACCAGGGGGGACTTCTGGTCATCTGGCCACTTAGGAGCTGGGTTAGAGGCTCCAGAGGCAGGGAGCATTGCCTCCAGTGTGCCAGTGATTGGCGGCCACTGTGGGACTGGCATACAGGCCCCAGGGAATGTGGGGTGTACAGGGCAGTGCATTGCCTTCCCAAAGGCAAGGCCCAACCTGCCTCTTATCACACACATGTACGGGAAATGTTTCAAGCCACCAATCTCCTCCAGTCTCTCATAAGTGCCAGTTGCCAGAGTTCAAGTGGCCGCAGTGCTTGTCACAGGGGCTGGAGTAGCCACAGATAGTTGTTTAACCCTAAACAAGACCTGAACTATATGCAGCAGCATGCTGGTTCCTAATGAAAGGACCAGGCTAGTTTCAAAGGTATTCAAAGTATTTTAAAAATCTTTAGAAGTCTCAAATGCTGCTGCAATCAAGCTGGAAGAAAAAGATGTCAGAGGGAAGGAGGGAAGATATGTCCCTCAGAGTTTGGCTGTCCAAGAAGAAAAGGCAAAAGGTATAATTATTAATAGTTCTTAATAGATGGTTCTGAAATACAGAGGTGATGATAATGCTGAGTACACATACCAGCTTAATTTCACAACCATTGACACTATCATATCATAAGCCAGTAAGTACTACAAAAAACAACAAAATGATAACCTTAGCCCAGGCCACATGAATGATATACATCACTACAGGGAACATATAGAGCAAGAAAAGTATTACATAATACACATGTGGCAACATGCACAGGAACTTTGAAAGCAAATAAATCAACATTATGACCACCAACTATTCACCCAATATAATTAATGGGTACTAACAAATTTGTTTTAACACACTGTTCAGATCTGCTGTTATTTCAACCCTTTGTGCCTCATGTTGGGCACTAGAGGACTGTCATGGTGTGAGACTGAAATTTTAATGGTTAATGACTCAAACAATCAGCCATTTGTGAAAGCAGCAGGTGCTTTGCTGATGATGTGCAAGGTAACAGCCCAGGTGCAGAGGGGTTAAGAACCCACCACCAGAGGCTACAAGCAGGATTTTGAGCCAGATAAAGGAGAAGGCTGATATGAAACAGACCCTTTGGAGGTGGGATAGTGCTTTTTATCATGCCGATATCCTCCCTTACACAACTGTCTCAGTTGCAAAACTGCCCCAGGAAGTACTGTGACATTCACACATAGGCCTGAGGGTATTCATCCCTTCTGATGGGGCAAAACTGGCTCAACTATGCTGATGTGAGAGGCAGATGTTTCATCTTAGAAGGTGTCATAAACCATTAAAGACCCCCAAAGTGCCCCCAGACTCGTTTTTGAGGCCTTCCACCAGAGGACTACACATGATCCACCGTGTTGCAACAGATCCAGTGTTGCAACACTGTAAATTTTCCCCCACAGGGGAGGTACCTAGGCATTTCTCACATAAACTTAAGTGTGTATTAACCCACTGAACTCTATGTTCAAGACTGTGATCATCACTTTGACCAACTGACATAGGAATTGCAACAATCAAGACTCATTGCTGGATCCACAGGTGGTGATATCTTTCTACTCTTATCCTTTCTTCTTCTTTCTTTTCCTTATATATTTTCTTAAGTGCTATTTGTATGCTTTTATATTGCTATATTTATACAATTATAGCCAAAACAGCTACATACATCCTTTCCATTGCAACCAAATTGTTCTGAAATAAACCTGCCATATATATATTTATAAACACCAGTCATTTAGTGTAATTTCACTCTAATCCACCCCAAAGGATCTTATATTAACAAGAACCTCAGTTACCCCACCTTCAGGGTAACTAAACACATGGTTTAACCTCAGACAGAAATTAAGTACCACACAGTTGCTCGCTCATTCACATCCCTTCCCCTCCCTCCTGGTGGGACCAGGAGGAGGATTGAAAAAGGGTAAAACTCACAGTTTGAGATAAAAACAGTATAATCATTTAAAAGAAAATATAATGGCAATAATAATAATATGAAAAAGAGAAAGAAGAATAAAACTCAAGAAAAACTAATGATGCACAATGCAATTGCTCACCACCCACTGACCAATTCTCAGCCAGCCTTCTAGAGCAATCAGTGCCCCCTGGCCACCTCTCCCTAGTTTATATAGTGAGCATGACATTTTATGGTATGGAAGATTGCTTTGGCCAGTTCAGGTCAGCTGTCCCAGCTGTGCTTACTCCCAGCTTCTTGTGCAGCTCCTCACTGGCAGAGCATGAGATGCTGAAAAGCCCTTGACTCAGGGTAAGCACTGCTCAGCAACAACCAAAATATCAGTGTGTTATCAGCATTATTATCATACTGAATTCAAAACAGAGCACTGTACCAGATACTGAGAAGAATATTATCCCAGCTGAAACTAGGACAATCTGACAGCAGCAGGCATGCTCAAGTGTCTCAGAAGGTACCCAGGAGTTGTCCAAAAGTGCTGGACCTCCAGAAAACACAGAAATTTCCAAAGCAAAATTCAGAGACTGCTGAGTCCGTTGGTTGCCATTGTTAGCTATGTCCATTTAAAAGACAAGATGTCAAATATATGTCACTGCTCAACATAAGGCCAGACAATTTTTTTTAAATATTTGGAAATAATACCAGAATTTTTATGTTTCTCACCACTGAATTTGGACACTAGATGAGACAATTGGAGATGCATCTTGTTTTTCTTGTCATACAGATATAAAATTTAAGGGCAAAGATGACTGTGAAACGTGGGGTCAGAAACTAGAGGATATATATTAATCATAGAAATTAGAAGGTGTTGATTAAAAATAGGCACATAAATGATGGACATTGCTTAATATTTGCTGCATCCTTGGTTGCACAAGAAAGGAAAGGACTACATGCAAAACAGCAAGACAGAATGCAAGGATGCCTGATAAGGGGACAGATGTTTATCTGTTGTAGTGTGTTTTTATACTTTGTAATGGTTTTGTCTTTGTATCCCCTTATTTTTCCCAAATGGTTTACCCCAGATTGTACCCCCTCCCTCTACCTGTGTAGTCCCTCTTCTTTGTTGAGATCATCCCCAAATCCCCACCCTGGCTCTCTGTCAGGCACTCGGCATTCCATCCTCTCTATCCAGAACTTTCGGTCCAGGTCGTTGAGTGATTAGTCAGAGGCCAGGGGTCAGCCTCCCAAGTGCTACCCCATATGCTATCCCAAATGTCCATTCCCTAAGTTTTCATCCCAGAAGTTTTGTATTGGTCAGCAAATGTATCTACCTTTGGTTTCCACCCTCCCTTTAAATGTAACCTTGGCACCTCTCCCGGGGCCCTTAGCAGGAGGCCTCCTGAGGTGTGGGAGCTCCCAGGAACTCAGAATAAAAGCTTTGATTAACCCCTGCTAAGAGTTGGCCCTTTTATCCTCTACCGATGTCTCTAGCGTCTCTTCTGTTGCAAAGGCGGCTAGCCTAGCTGCCTTCAGTACCCTCGGGGCACAAGAGAGTGTCCCCCAGCTGCCGGCCATATAGGGGCTGGCCGGGGTTCCTGAGGGGCACCCAGAGAGACAGAGACATTTATCAAGAACAGGATACAGTATGCAAGGATACTGAGATAACGAGGGTCCTTAGGCCCCTGAAACCAGATTAATCTGGACTCCTGCCTTGGACACTTGCCAAAAGATCAGTAAGCATGTGCAAGGCAGTGGGGTCAGAAAGTCAACCCTGAGGAAGACAACTTTATCCCCTAGGACCCCCAAGACCCCTGAGACGACCACCAGAGACAGCTGCACCGGCGCAAAGGACTGATAAAATGATTAGCATAGGAAGTGGAGAGGGAGTGGAGCCAGGAAATTATCTATTGTGAAAGTTGATGCATATGTAACATTCTAGGGGATAAAAGAAAACATGAATGAACAGGGGGCACACATGTCTTTGTTGAGGTATCCCATATGCGTCCGGCAAAATAAAAGCATACCTATTTTAAAACTCTTTTTGTCTTTGAGTTTTAGAGTGTCTCCATGTGTCATTTTGACGACCATGAAGGGACATTCTCTGCCAGCTGTGGGACTGACTGAGGGGCGGATTTCCTAAGGTGCACCCCAGGATTTTCCTTGGAAGGAACTCTGCTTCTTGGATCGCTTACTGCGCACCAGACAACTACCTCCTAATCAGCAGAGAAACTGTATGTATTTCTTTTAAGGGGGGGCTGGATATAATC
>NW_024527067.1:30791-32773 GCF_017590135.1 Pyrgilauda ruficollis
GGGGCCTGTAGAGACCACTAATAAGCCAGTCAGAGACGTCTGAACACAGAACATGATCCTGATGGGTTTGGGCTTGCAAGCAACCATTGGCCTAACGTGCAGCTAGTGGTAAGGACCACTGACCGAAGGAAAGGCAGTGGGGAAGTGTTCACTGACCATGGACAGGCAGCTAGCAATTCCAGGGTAAATCGAGTGAATTCCTGTTGCTATTTGGTTGTGTGTGTAAGTCTTAAAAAGTTGGATATGTGTTGTGTTGAGTTTTGTTCTTGTCTGAGAGCTGGTGAGGTGACTGATTTTGGGAACTGTGGTGGATTTCTGAGGCAATACTGCCATCTTGTGTCAAAAGTCATAATTGCGGCAAACTCTTTGTGTTTGCAAATTCTCTTTCATCACATGTTGGTTTTAGGGCTTGTCTAGTGTTACTTGCCAGGAGTACTGTTTTAAGAGTTATTGCATTTTGCTTGGCTGGAGTGTTATCCATAGGGATAGTTTGGTGTGTGTATTGTTTTTAGAGATTGTTTGATACGTGTTGTTTTTGGTTAGTGCTGTTTGGTTTAATGCTTTTGCTGTGACTATTGGTTTTGTTTGATAGGTGTTGTTTTCAGTTACTGCTGTTTGCTTTGATGTTTTGGCTGTGAGTATTGCTTTTAGGGTTTGTTTAGTGTGCCTTGCTGTGGGTAGTGCATTGGTAACAGTTGTTCTAGCTGTGACGAGACAGCTGGAAGGAGTCCCTCTCCCCAGCAGCTTGGACTTGAACCTTGGGAGTCTGTGACTCCTGAAAGTAATTGGGTAATAAAGGGACATCAGTGGGTTTATTTAGAGGGAGTATATAGGACGTCTACGAGAGATCTGGCACCTTTAGACTGACAGCAGCCTGCACCAAAAATCTGAACAGAAGGAGTAGGACCATCTGTTTCTGCAGGCAAGAGCAGAATCTAGCATAGGTGTTGATTAAAAGTGGGACCTGCAGGGAGCAGTGGTATTGTTCCTCAGATAGGAGACACAGTGCTTGTTCTCAGTGCAGGCTGCAGAGTCAGGAGGACCCAGAACCAGAAATTTTAGAGTATTTCTGCAGAAAATCTATTCCCAGAGATTTGGAGTGTAAAGGAAAAAGGATTGGGAAAAGACTGTGCAAAAGTGTAAAAAGGAATTTGGGTGAAAGCAATACAGAAGAAGGAATAATGGGATCAGGAGACAGTAAAGAAATCGCTAAGGCAAGCCCTCTGGGCTGTATTTTAGCTCACTGGAAAAAGATTGCAGGCTCAGAAAGTACGAATCCAAACGTACCCTTGTGAGGTACTGCACACAATGGTGGCCATTATATTGGCTGAGACGTGGAGTCAGATCACCCCCTACTGGAAGCTTAGAATATGACACCTTATTGCAGCTAATGTTATTTCTCAGACGTGAGGGCAAATGGTCTGAAGTTTTGTATGCGGATATGTTTTTCTCCCTCTGAAATCACCCTGAATGGCAGAGGGATTGTGGGATCAGGGCCCCTTCTGATCCCTTGGTATTAGCCCTCGAAAAGGAAAGCAAAGCTAATAGAAAGCAGCTTGAAAGATGTTGTAGTACCTGCTCGATAAACCAGGGTGGCACAGATCATGACAAGGTTTATCAAGCAGAGATGCAAAAGCAAGAGTTGCTGGATTTACTTGACCCACCCCCTGAAAAGCAAAGGGGTCTAAGGGGAGGAGCAGATCACCATCGATGCTGCCTAGAGACTGGACACTTGCTATCATTGATATTAAAGACTGTTTCTTCAGTATTCCGCTGCATCCCCAGGACGTTCCAAGGTTTGCTTTCTCCATTCCCTCTCTTAATAGAGAGGCTCCACTCAAAAGATATCACTGGTGTTATCTTCCTCAAGGAAGAACAGTCCCAGTATATGCCAGTGGTATGTTGCTCACGTCCTGTCTCCTGTTCGGAACCTATTCCCAGATGCGACTTTGCAACTTTTGGAAGGTCAAAATACGTGCATG
>NW_024527068.1:0-1033 GCF_017590135.1 Pyrgilauda ruficollis
TTCTGCAAATGAAAAGTAATATCACCTGTCATTAAAGTGCCCTTGCAAACAGACAGATGAGAATGGCCAAAGGGCTGGAGGGTAAAATGTTAATGACCATTGATGCTATAGTGAATGTGGTTAAATGCATGAGTTAAGGAAAATTCCTACAGCCACCTGGACAGGAGTGGAAGGATTTAAGGAAATTAGACTGGGAAAATTGGAAATCAGTCTAGGGAAACTATGAAAAGAGGAAAAGTAGAAGAAACTTTTATGTGCAGTTTAAAATGGGCAGATTTTGAAGAAATTTGCCAAAGGCAAAAGACTAAAGCATCTTAACAGATAAATACACTAAGTAAAACATTTTAAAGCAAATTATTAAACAATGTGCAAACAAAAGTAAGTTTGTGAATCCCAAAAGTAGGAAGGAAGGCTGTGAAAACTGTTGGTTGTTTTGAACACAGCAGGTAAAAAACAGGAGCTGTGTAAGAATCTGAAAGACAAGTCTTGATCAGAAATGAACATGTATTTATGCTCTGCTGGGCTTGTGGTTTGTTTTGTGCCTCAGTGGAAGCAGCAGAAAATAAATTTTAGTTTTAAATGTCATATACAATACCATGTATAGCTGAAAACTCACAGTGGTTTTGGCAAGAAAATTTTACTTTAAAATGTAAATAGTACTGTGGGCACTAACACATCAGTTGGCAGTTTAAGGGATGTGGTCGCTAGTGCATTGGTTCAGCTAACTCTAGTTAAAAGGTTTAATTTAAATATCTTTCTGCAAAACATATTACATTAGCATATCTAAAAGCTGTGAGGGGATTGAAGGATTGTCTATTTGAAAGACAAGACTGAAAAAGTCAGCCAATGGACAGGGCATATTTTCAAAGGATATTATACAAATAGAGGAGAACAGGTTTTGAAATATCCATTTGAAAGAAGAAAGAAATATATTGTAGAAAGACATTAAATTGTTTTGGGGAAAAGGGAGATGAGGGGGCAGTAGCACAAATATCTCAGCAACTTGGTCCCTATGGCTTGAAGAGTTTCCCAG
>NW_024527069.1:0-1033 GCF_017590135.1 Pyrgilauda ruficollis
TACTGGGAGCCGATCCCAAATCCCTGTCCCGGTCTCTGCCCGCTTTTCCAGGTCCCTTCCCGGTGCCCATTCCCGGCTCCTCTCCTGTCCCTTTTCCTCTGGCTCCAGAGAGGATTTTCCATGGATTTTCCATGGGTTTTCTATGGGTTTTCCATGGATTTTCCATGGATTTTGGAGCTGCCTCCGGCAGGCTCTGCTGTCCCTGCAGCTCTAGGCGGGAGCTCCTCGGCATTCCCGCTCATCCCGGGAGCGGGCAAACACCGGGATAATCCCGGGAATCGCCGGGGTAAGCCCGGGAATGGCCAGGATAAACCTGGGAATCGCTGGGATAAACCTGGAAATTGCCAGGATAAATCAGGGAATCACCGGGATAAACTTGGGAATTGCCAGGTTGAATCAGGGAATTGCCAGGATAAACTTGGGAATTGCCAGGATAAATCAGGAATTGCCAGGATAAACTTGGGAATCAGCAGGATAAACATGGGAATCGCTGGGATAAACTTGGGAATTGTTGGGATAAACCCAGGAATTGCTGAGATAAACCTGGGAATTGCCAGGATAAACCTGGGAATCGCTGGGATAAACTTGGGAATTGCCAGGATAAATCAGGAATTGCCAGGATAAACTTGGGAATCAGCAGGATAAACATGGGAATCGCTGGGATAAACTTGGGAATTGCCAGGATAAATCAGGGAATCACCGGGATAAACCCAGGAATTGCTGAGATAAACCTGGGAATTGCCAGGATAAACCTGGGAATCACTGGGATAAACTTGGGAATCGCCAGGTTGAATCAGGGAATCGCCGGGATGGACCTGGGAATTGCCAGGACAAACTTGGGAATAGCTGGGATAAACCTGGGAATCACCAGGATAAATCAAGGAATTGCTGGGATAAACATGGGAATTGCTGGGATAAACTTGGGAATCTCTGGGATAAACCCAGGAATCTCCGTTTTTTTTTGGAAGGGCCACACGGGAGCTCGTCATTCCCAGTGTGGATCCCAAATTCCCAGTCCCCATTCCCTACATCC
>NW_024527070.1:0-1033 GCF_017590135.1 Pyrgilauda ruficollis
CCCAAAGTGAGCGGGAACCCCAAATCCTCCGCCTCGCCGGGCCAGCGTTTCCTTCCCCCTCAGAGACAGCCAGAATCCCCCCAACACCGCCGGCAAGAGAGCCCGAATTGCCCAGAGAACCCCGACCCGCCCCGGGACCCCCGATCCCACCTCACGATCCCCAATTCCCGTCATAACCCTCCCCTCAAGACCCCCCATCTCCTCTCGGAACTCCCGATTTGCCCTCACGACCCCCATTCCCCCTCAGAACTCCCGATGTCCCCTCACGACCTCTGATTCCCCCTCACGACCCCCGGTTTCCCCCCATAACCTCCGATTTCCCTTCAGAACCCCCTGTCTCTCCTCACGATCCCCGAATCCCCCCCACAACCCCCGAATGCCCCCTCAGAACTCCCGAATCCCCCTCGGAACTCCCGAAGTCTCCTCACGACCCCCGATTTCGCCTCACGATCCCCGAATCGCTCTCAGAACTCCCGCTTTCCCCTCAGAACCTCCTGTCTCCCCTCACGATCCCCGAATCCCCCTCAGAACCCCCGATTTCTCAGGATCCCCAATCCCGTTCAGGTCACGAGCCCACGCATCTCACCCGCTCCAGGCCCCAAAAGGCTGCAACCGTCTCCCTCCGCCCCTTTTATGGCGCTGCCAGGCCCCGCCCACCCCCCGCCAAGATGGCGGCGGCACCGAACGGCGGGAAACGGAGACCCGCCCCATCACTCAAACCACGCCCACACCCAAGATGTGTTTAACCCCGCCCCTCCGCCCAAACCACGCCCACAACCAAGATGTGTTTAACTCCACCCCTCGGTTCAAACCACGCCCACACCCAGGATGTGTTTAACCCCGCCCCTCCGCTCAAACCACGCCCACACCCAAGACGTGTTTAACCCCGCCCCTCCTCCCAAACCACGCCCATTTGACCTTTTATGGGCGCCCATTCATTCGCAAGCCCCGCCCCCACGCGCTCGAGGCCGTTTTGGCAAAACTTTATTACCAAAAAAACCAGAAATTTTACAGCCGGGGGGGGTCGGGGGGG
>NW_024527071.1:0-1032 GCF_017590135.1 Pyrgilauda ruficollis
GCCCATGGAAGAAAGAAACCCAAGCAACAGACCAGAAAGACAAAAATGATGGGGGAGCTAAGCCTGCAGGCAAGCCACAGAGTTTGTGTGGTGCCTGAAGGATGCTGAAGGCACAAACAAAAACCATGGAAGAACCACTTAACCATTACCCACACACTTCACTTGGATTCCCTTTTCTAGAACAACTGTGAACTTCTCATGAAGTAAACATCTCCCTGCAGGAAATGGGAGTTAGAGCGGGAGGACTGTGCTCCAGTCATTTCTGGAATTCACAGGCTGTGCTCCTGGAGCTGACCCAGCAAGGGCACCCAATGAGGAGCCTTTGCTGAGTGCTGTGAATACAGAGGGGCTCAGGAGAAGAGGCAGAGGAGCATCCCCTCCCTCTCCCTGCCCACCCCAGGCTGCAAGCAGGAGTGAGTGGTTTTTTCCTGGGCATGCTCTGCAGTTATCACTACATAAGGCAGTGCAGTGGCTCAGGGTGTTCATTTCCCTGAGCTCCAAGCCAACTGCTCACTCTGACTTCTGACTCCACCTGATGAATTACCTTGTCTGCAGTGCCTGACCTATAAATAAGCACAGCATCTGTTGGAATGCTAGGTCTGAAAGTCTGGCTCAATAAATCACTCTCCAGAAATTCCCAAAGCTGTGAACACTCTTTCCACTGCTTCTGTCCTTTCCCCTCCTCTGCCATGCATACATCCCTCTTTACCCCGATCCAGGGGGAATAATTTCTGTGTTCTTGCTTTAAATTTCTCAAAGGCATACCTTCAAGAATAAATAGGAAGACCCTCACAATTCAAGAAGAAAATTGTTGGGGGTTGAAGTTTGTCTCTTACAAGTTCATTTTCTGCTCAGTAAGATATGAGATTAATGAGAATAAATGCCTGTGTTTATAGAGGAAAGAGTTGAAATCAGAATGAGCTTGAGCTCAGATGTTAACTTTCACCAGGCAGTGCAGCATCATCTTTTAACAGAAATACTTCCGGTTTAAGATCATTGTTCAACTGACAGGTCTACTACAAACAGCAAAAG
>NW_024527072.1:0-1032 GCF_017590135.1 Pyrgilauda ruficollis
CTACATCACACTACCCCAAACACGCCAGAGCAAGCGCTATGGGTTCACAATAATAAAAGCCACTACAAGATAGTTAGAAACCTACCCTGTACCTCATACTACAACCCGTAACACCACCCTGAACCTTAAAAAGCAAATCCTCTAGAAACATAGTACCCCTAAAAAGATTAAGTCAAACAATGAGACTCATTTCAAAAACAGCCTTATCAACACCTAAGCTAAAAAACATAGCATTAAATAAGAAGTGTACCATATCCCCTACCATGCACCAGCTGCAAACAAAGTAAAAAAGTACAATAGACTACTAAAAACCCAATTAAAAGCCTTGGGTGGGGGATCTTTCAAAAATTAGAAACAGCATTAAACAAAAACCACCTAATTAGTTAACACCCGAAGTTCCACCAACCAAGCAAGTCCTGCCCAATCTAAATCCCTGAATATAATAAATAAAAATAAAGTCCCAATAGTACATGACAAAAGTTTGTTAAAGAAAACCGTGTAAATCAATTTTACCTCAAATACAGACAAACCCATTTGTGAAGTTATCTTTGCTCAAAAACCAAGTTGCATAAAATAAATAATGCAGAGAAATGAAACAACACAATGTGTACCTCAAAAAAATCTAATTGTAAAGATGATATGCAAATATCACTGTTTGTTAAATATTACTGCCATTGTCTATACATTAAATCATACAAGCATAAAATAGAAAGAAATGTGTAAGTATTAAAAGTATGAGCAAGTAAAAAATAAAAAAGTCTGTCAAAAGTCTAAGCAAATAAAAAATAAAGTTTTGAGTGAGTAAATTAAAAATAGAAAATCCTACAGCCCCGTAGTATAAAACCTGGATTCCGTAGTCTAGTGTAAAGATGCGACAAAAACATAATAAGTATACCTTGTAATTAAAAAAAAAAAAACAGATAAAAGTTTTATGTTAATAAAATGCATAATATGTAGTAGTATGTTGACAATATAAAAATAAGAAGTAAAATATCCTAGAGTAAAATTATGATGCTTGTATCCCCAATCGTG
>NW_024527073.1:0-1032 GCF_017590135.1 Pyrgilauda ruficollis
TCATGGTCATGGTCATTGTGGTCATGGGCATGGTCATGGTCATCATGATCACCATCATCATGGTCATCATGGCCATGGTCATCATCATTATGGTCATGATCACAGTCATCATCATGGCCATCATCATGGTCATGGTCATCATGATCATGGTCATCATCATGATGGTCATCACGGTCATCATCATCATGGTCATGATCATGGTCATCATCATCATGGTCATCATGGTCATCATGATCATGGTCATCATTATCATCATTGTTGTGGTCATCACGGTCATGGTCATGGTCATAATGGTCATGGTCATCATGGCCATGGTCATCGTGGTCATGGTCATAGCCATGGTCATGGTCATCATGGCTATGGTCATAGCCATGGTCGTGGTCATCATGGCCATGGTCAGTGTCATGGTCATCATTGTCATTGGCATTGTCAATGACATCAGCATTGGCATCCTCATCATCTTTGTCCTTGTCCTCATCATCTTTGTCCTCACCCTTGGCATTGTCAATGTCATCAGCATTGGCATCCTCATCATCTTTGTCCTCACCCTTGTCCTCATCATCTTTGTCCCAAAGTCATCCTCATCCTGACCCTGTTCCTGTCCTCATCCTCATCTTCATCCCGAAGTCATCCTCAACCTCATCTTTATCCTGATCCTCATCCCATCCCCATCCTCTCCATCCTCGTTCCATTTCTATTGTCATGGTTGTGGTCATGGTCATCATCATCATCATGGTCATCATGGCCACAGTCATCATCATGGTCATGGTCATCATCATCATCATTGCTGTGGTCATCATGGTCATTGGCATGGTCATGGTCATTGGCATGGTCATTGGCACGGCCGTGGTCATCACGGTCATGGTCATCGTGGCCATGGTCATCGTGGTCATGGCCATCATGGTCATGGTCATTGACATGGTCATTGGCATGGTCATGGTCATTGGCATGGTCATTGGCATGGCCGTGGTCATCATGCTCACGGTCATTGACATGGTCATGATGAGCATCATTGTCATCGGCATTGTCATT
>NW_024527074.1:0-1037 GCF_017590135.1 Pyrgilauda ruficollis
CAGAGTTCCCACCCAAAAAATGCCAAATTTCCCACCCAAAAATCTCAAATTTCAGCCCAAAAATGCCCCAAAATCCCCAATTTCCTCCCCAGAATCCCCCAGCAGTTCCACCATCCCCCCACGTACCCTGGGAACCCAAAAATCCCAAAATTCACCCAAAATCCCAGAGTTCCCACCCAAAAAATGCCAAATTTCCCACCCAAAAATCTCAAATTTCAGCCCAAAAATGCCCCAAAATCCCCAATTTCCTCCCCAGAATCCCCCAGCAGTTCCACCATCCCCCCACGTACCCTGGGAACCCAAAAATCCCAAAATTCACCCAAAATCCCAGAGTTCCCACCCAAAAAATGCCAAATTTCCCACCCAAAAATCTCAAATTTCAGCCCAAAAATGCCCCAAAATCCCCAATTTCAGCTCAAAAAATCCCAATTTCAGCCCCAGAATCCCCCAGCAGTTCCACCATCCCCCCACGTACCCTGGGAACCCAAAAATCCCAAAATTCACCCAAAATCCCAGAGTTCCCACCCAAAAACCCCCAAAAAATCCCAAAATCCCAGAGTTCCCACCCAAAAAATGCCAAAATTCCCAAAAAAATCCCAAATTTCAACTCAAAATCCCCCCAAATCCCCCCAGCAGCTCCACCATGCCCCCACGTACCCTGGGACCCAAAAACCCCAAATTCACCCAAAATTCACCCAAAATCCCAGAGTTCCCACCCAAAAAATGCCAAAATTTCCAAAAAAATCCCAAATTTCAACTCAAAATCCCCCCAAATCCCCCCAGCAGCTCCACCATGCCCCCGCGTACCCTGGGACCCAAAAACCCCAAATTCACCCAAAATTCACCCAAAATCCCAGAGTTCCCACCCAAAAAATGCCAAAATTTCCCAAAACATCCCAAATTTCAGCCAAAAAATGCCCCAAAATCCCGAATTTCAGCTCAAAAAATCCCAATTTCAGCCCCAGAATCCCCCCAGCAGCTCCACCATCCCCCCCCACGTACCCTGGCAGCCCAAAAATCCCAAAATTCACCCAAAA
>NW_024527075.1:0-1032 GCF_017590135.1 Pyrgilauda ruficollis
GGGGGGGGCAGCAGGGCGAGCATCCCCGGGGTGCCCGGAGGGGCAGCGGGGCGCTGGCAGCGGCCAGGAGCGGCCGGGGAGAAGCCCCTGCCCGGTCCGAGCCAGCCGTGCCTGGGGAGCGGGCAGCAGGGATGTCAAAGAGCCTCTAACAATTTTAGTGACGGAAATCTCCGAATCGATGGGCGATTTGCTGGGTTTTGCTCTGGCATTTTTAACCCTTCCTGCGTCTGGTTTGACCTCTTGTCACTTCCCGAGATGGAAGTATTAAAGTGGAGTAAATACTTGTATTGATTAGCAGAGCAGATACAAACTTAATTAAACTCATTTTGTGCAATGTACAAACTAGTTAACGGTCATTTAATTTATTTGGGTTTATATTACGCTCCAATTAACGGGTCTCCATCGGAGAACAGGGTAATTATCCGATATTTAAGGCTATTGGACTTCTACTGACGATTCTGTCATTATGAAGACAGAGCAAATCGCGTTTTCCGGAGAACCGGCTCCTCCTCATCCTGGCCGGTCCCGGGCTCCTTCGGGGGAGCGAGAGGCGAATCCTTCTCCCCGGTTCGGGGCTGGGGGAGGCCCCGCGGACAGGTCGGGGGCAGAGGCCCGTGAGTACAGTCCTTTTTCGCCAGTGCTTTCAGACACTCCTAAACTTCCCTCCTCTCACTTCTGCCATGGGGCTGTAGCTCCGGGAACCCCTAATCAAGGACTCCTTTAACTTGGTTAACCGAGATACGCAAATAGGAAATGAATCGCTGGTCTGTCACCCTCTCCCGTTCGCAGTTTAGTTGTTTTTAATCGCCCCCAAACTTGAACACACCTCAAATTTGCTCCGTATCCTGGCGCAGGACCCCCTAACTCCCGCATGTAAAATTAAGGGTGGTTTTAGAAGTGTGTTTTGTTCAATGCGCTGATTTCAAATATGGCTGGTTGAGTAGGAGAAATCAGGGCAGAGTATTGTTGTCCTTGTCACTCCGTAAATATCCATTAATAACTCAGGGTTCATTAAGAGCCCTTTCCAGCTTT
>NW_024527076.1:0-1034 GCF_017590135.1 Pyrgilauda ruficollis
AGAGCCGAAGAATTCCGACTCTTTCTTGAGCCATTGGGCTGGGACAAAAAAAGACTCTCGGGGTCATCCCGACAGCAGGGAGCCCGAGAGACAAATACAACCCTCCCTAACAGCAATAAATAAAAATCTACAGGAACTGCGAAAACAGGGGATAGAAACACAGAGCACCCCTTTAGGGTTCACCATACATAAAATAGAGCTGGGAGATAAAGTGCTTATAAAAACCTAGAAGGAAGTCCCCCCTCCCTTCACTAGGAAAGCCCTTTTCTTGTCCTTTTAACCACAGACACAATAATTCGAACAGTGGAAAAAGGCTGGACACATGCATCTCGGGTGAAAAAGATCAAAGAGACACCTGAGTCGAAATTTACCTCTCCCCCTGGAGACCTAAAGTAAATGACAAAGAGGGATCAGATAAGTTAGATAGTGACTGGTTGTGAATGCTATCCATTTGTCTATTTTAAATGCGAATATTGTCACAGGTTTGAGTCACACATTGTAAGAGGGGATATAGGCCTAAGGGCTTGTGCACAAGGTGTATAGAGGAAGAACAGTATCTGACTAGCCTTATCTTAGAACTCTGATTTGGGCATAACAGAATTAGACTCCCCAGAGTGGTATCACTTGTTTCAAAATGGGATAGGAGGAAAATTAAATTCAAAGGCTCAAATCCTAACAGTCGAGTACCGGAGGTTGAATAAACTACCCTGCAGAGCAGATGTGGTCAAACTATCAAGATGGGGCATTTTTAAAAGGCGGTATGTGGCTCATTCCGGGTATGGAACCCTGGAAGAATATTCTTGCTGCCAAGAAGATGGTTTACCTCGCTGCTGGTGGCAACCCAGTGGGCGTAGGCAAGGGCAGAGGAGTACACCTATGGGGAATCCTGATGGGCCTGAGCCTAGTCATGTGCAGTACAACTAGTCTGCACCCAGAAAATTCGCCCAGCACTGAGGCAGAGTCCCGGTAATGAGTGCGGGCAATGCTTGCAGATTGTCCTGGAAGGACAAGGAGAGGCAGAGACTTCAGCATAC
>NW_024527077.1:0-1031 GCF_017590135.1 Pyrgilauda ruficollis
TTTTTTTTTATTATTATTTTTCAGAGTCACTTGATATGTTTTATGGGAACCATTATGATTGTTTTTTCCCACTTGAAAATACATAAATAAAGCTTTTTTTTCTGATTTGGTTAAATCTTCTTAAGTGAATTCTGGATTTCATTCTAATTTTATGGATGTATGAGTGTCTCAACATTTCATATTTTTCCTGTCTCTGAGCCTTTAATTTGCTTTTCTTCTCCTAATGATGGTACATGCATGTACAAATTCTGCATTGCCTGCAAAGATTTCAATAGTGCTTGTACCAAGCACAGTGATGTTTGGAAGGTCTTGGGATAATACAAAGCTTTTCAGGGATGGAAGAGGACCTTGCAGTGTGCCCTTCTTGTGCACTATTAAATTGATCTATACAGGAAAAAGAAAAATTAGGTACATTTTTCTAAACACCTTTCATCAATTTTGACATACTTTGGGTCTAGTATGAAGCAGACTGGGCAATTCCAGTGCAACAATTCCTGCAGCCAGGACAGGGTTGGGTGAGTGACTGAGACTCCTTATTCTTTCCCAGACAAAGCATTTGCCTAGGACAAACGTTGTTTCGGCTTTGTCTGTGATTGAGGACCCATCTCCACTCTGTTTGAAGAGGGTTCTGCCGCAGTTTTCAGTTCAGTCATGGGCATGTGCCTGGTGACTTGGGGTGTTACTTGACGAAAGGGCTGCTGCCTCACAAACTTGGAAAGGAAAGCAGGAGCTTTCTCACTGTTCTCTGGACCTGTGTACGTGTGTTGGTACTCATGTTCAGTGGGAAGATTGCCTCCTCCAGAACAAGGGTTTGAGAGCTGGCAGGTAACAGGGGAGGGAGAATAGGCTGCCTGTTGGTGCTGAGAAGGGTTCTGCAGCTTCAATTTATGATCTCAAGGGAGCTTGCCTTCAGTGCCTTGGTGACTGAAACCCTGTTCTGACCTTTGACAAGGAACAGCTACAAGAGAGTCCATTACACATGGCTATGCAAATTTTCTGGTGTATTTTGGTGGAAGTACCTCTTGTTGTTG
>NW_024527078.1:0-26013 GCF_017590135.1 Pyrgilauda ruficollis
TTAATCTTAAAGACACAGTTCAGGATTGGGTAACAAAAACGACTAGTAAACAAAAGAGTAAAACCAGCATAGCAATCTAACTCTGTATTGACCCCAAATTATATGTTGAGTTGTATTACAAGACTCCAAGCAGTTATAGAAATGATAACAAATAAAGCTGCTTAGGCATTAGAATTAATATCAAGTTAGCAAAGCCAAACAAAAACTGTAGTGTATCAGAATAGGTTGGCTTTGGACTATTTATTGGCTAAAGAAGGGGGTGTTTGTGGAAAGTTTAATATATCAGATTGTTGAAAATTGATGACCACAGAAAAGTCATTCTAGGAAAAGTAAAAGATATCAGAAAAACAATGTTAAAACCTAGCTGGTGGAGTAATGTATTCGAGATGAGATGATAAAAGGAATTAAGATTTTTGCTTTTATGTGTTACAACTGTTTTGATATTTCTTTCTTGTGTAATCCCCTTGTTTTATTTTGCCAGCATAGTCCAGAAGATGCAAGTAAACAACAAATATTGCTCAAGTCAAATGATTTGCAAAGAATAAGAGGGGGGATTTTGAAAAATGCATATTTTATGATTCACTTTTTGCAAATATTAAAATGAATATTATATGTGTTATGTTAAAAAGTCATGCTGTATTAATTTTCTTAAGTAGTGTGTTAAATATAGTTTTAGGTTATAACATAATGTTAAAATAGAAACTATGCTATGTAAGATACTTTTTTTTAAAAAAGAAAGGGCACCAGATAGCAGCCACAGGTCACCTAAATCTTTCAGAGAAAGGGACTGTTAAATAAACAGGTTCTTTCCACTTGTCCCCGAGGAATCCTTCCCGAACTGGTAGGGGGGAGGGGCCGTGTGGGTTTGCTTTCTGGGGGGGCCCCCTTTTGGAGGTTTTCTCCAAAATTTGCCCTAATTCAGGACACAGAGGAAGAAGTTGATGATGACCAGGCAGGATCCTATCTTTAAATGGAATTTATGCATCATGTATGAGGTGTATGAATATGCAACAGGCAATTGTTTTTAAGGGTTAATCCTCTGTTAATGGGTGTCCATTTTCGGGCTTATTTTGCCCAGAAAATGGTACCCAGACGTCCGTAACTCTTTGCTTTTATTGTCTCATATTGTCCTAATCTCAATTGTTCAAATTTTATATTACTATTTTTATAACCATTTTATTACTATTAAACTTTTAAAAATTTTAAAAACAAGTGGTTGGCGTTTTTCACAGCTGTGAGCTCTTTTCTCCTCCCATCCCCATAGGCAAAGAAGGGCAGTAACCATCTTTGCCTCTCAGCCATGTGGCAAGGTGGGGGTGGGGTATAAGGTTCATATTTTTTTCTCTCTTTTTTTTTCCTTTCTTTTTTCTGTGCCCTAATTATTTTTTTGTTAATAAACAGTTTAATTTTTTTCACTTTTATCCCCTGGTATCCATTTCTCTCATTGGCAGAAGAAAGGTGTGAAAAATGATCAGATAATATTGGCTTTTGCATTTATGTATTAGCTTGTGCACATTGTTGTGCATAAGCTGATGGCCCAGCTGATGTGCATGTATACTAATGCACGCAGCATGGGTAACAAACAAGAAGAGCTGGAAGCCATGGTGCAACAGCAAAACTGTGATGTTGTCGCCTTCATGGAAACGTGGTGGGATGACTCACGTAGCTGGAGCCCTGCGCTGGATGGCTACAAGCTCTTTGGAAGAGACACGAAAGGGAGAAGAAGTGGAGGGGGGGCCCTTTATATTAGGGAGGCTTTTGTTGCCATGGATATTAAAACTTATGATGATGAAGTTGAATCACTATGGGTAAAAATTAAGGGGAAGGCCAACATGGCTGACATCCTACTGGGAGTCTGTTGTCCACCCAACCAGGAAGAAGACGTGGAAAACTTATTCTATAAGCAGCTGGAGAATGTTTGAGGATCACCAACCCTGGTTCTTTTAGGTGACTAACATACCAGACACCTGCTGGGAACTTAATACAGCAGAAAAAAGGCAATCCGGGAAGTTCTTTGAGTGTGTGGGGGACAATTTTTTGTCACAGCTGGTTAGTGAGCCCACCACGGAAGGGACTATGCTAAAACTGTTTTTTGATAATAGAGATGGGCTGGTGGGAGATGTGGTGGTTGGAGGCCACTTGGGGCATAGTGATCATGAAATTAAGAGTTCTTAATATTTGGTGAAATGAGGAGGAAGATCAATAACTTTTACATTGGACTTCAGGAGGGCAGACTTTGGCCTATTTAGGAGACTTATTCAGAGAGTTCCTTAGAAAGCAGCCCTTAAAAAAAAAAAAGAGTTCAGGAAAGGTGGGCATGCTTCAAAACAGAGATCCTGAGGGCACAGGAACAGACTGTCCCTGTGTGCTGAAAGATGAGTTGACGAGGCAAATGCACAGCCTGGATGAGCAACAAGATTTTGAAGGAACTCAGGAATAAAAAGAGGATGTATCATCTTTGGAAGGAGGGTCAGGTCTCTCAGGAAGTGTTTAAGGGGGTTGCTAGGTGTCATGGATTGACCCTGGCACAGTGCCAGTGCCCCCATGAAAGGTGTATTTCCAAAATGGTTACTGTGAGATGTGACCCGGAAACAGAACAAAGCAGGCTCCAACTTGGGAATGGAGGGAAAAGACAACACTTTATTAATCACAACATAGACACGAAAGGGAAGAAAAGAAAACACACACAACAATCCACAATGGAACACCTCCAAAACACTCCTCCTCCCCCCACCCCTCTAACACTCAATCCCCTCTAACACATCAATTCTCAGTCCAATACCATCCTCCACATAACCTCCCCCCCAGTTCATCAGGAGAGAGGAGCCTCCCTCTTGCACCATGGGCTTTCCCCTGGAAACACAGTTGGAACCTCCTGTGCTTCCATGTCACACATGGCAGCCGCTCAAAGAGAATCTGCTGTGGTGACCATCTTCCTTCCATATCCAGTGCTCTCACCACTGTCCATGGATCCAAACTGCTTCTTAGGTCCTTTTAAGAATGCCTTGCCCAGTTCCAAGAAGTGGCCGCCTCTCACCATTGGGACACCTGTCCCCCTCATATTTACTCCCCTGGGGCCTGGGGCTCTCAGGAACAGAGATCCTTCGCTGAAGGCAGAGGGCTCCACCACACCCTCCCCATCAGTCTCTGTTCCCTCTACTTCTCCTAATGGCTTTGTCACTCCTGGCTTCTGGCCAACCGCCTCCCCCAAGGTGCAGTCTCTGCATCATCAGAAGAAATTGGTTTTGTCCCGTGGCCGTGTAAGAGAAAAGTCCAGCCAAAGCCACTCCATCATCTCCTCCATCCAGGGCACTTCTCATCTGCTGACATTTCTTCACCTACTCAAGACTTCTTCTTCTTGCCCATCCTCCGTCCCCTCTCAATTCTCGGCTGGGGAGGATCAGTGTTTTTTACAGCTTCCATTGTTTCAACACCAAAGGGGTTAAAACCTCAGCCGCAGTCTACCGGTGGCTGGGCACCTTGCCCCCCACCCCCTTCTTCTCCTGGCCATGTTGCCATGGTGCCGGCACAAGATATCAAATTTCAAGCCAGCACAGAGTCTCTATCATTCTCTCCTGGGGGGGCTGCCCAAAACATCCCAGAACTCCTCCATCCCTGCACCTTGCAGGGGCTCCGGCCTCCCTTCCCACAGGCCACATGGCCTCCCCCTCCCCCACCCAGACGCAGCTGGGCAGGGGAGAGGTCAGATGAACTCACCGGCCGGACTCAGAGAGTCCCTCTGGGAATCGTCTGCTTTTAACCCCTGTGTGTTCTCAGAGGCGTATCCAGGTCCCCAGTGGCCACACCAGGTGCCAATTTTCAAATCTGGCCACTGATTGGTTTGACCATAACTTTCCCAGAAACTCACTTCCTGGTCAAACCACGACATATAGAATTCTAGTTAAAACAAGGAAATACCACCTGAATGACATACTTCAGCATACTACTTTTCCATTAGGCCTTTTTGTCTTTTTTTTTTTTTTTTTCAGGGTGCCACCAGTAATAGAAGTGTGCACATCTGCTGCCTACTGGCAATGTGGGTAATAAATATCTAACAAACCATAGCTGGTAGATCCTGCTGTCAACATGAATTGGACATTTTCATTTTAGCAAAGGATATCACTTTCTTAACATATGCTGCTAAATAAATGTGCACAAGAGCTGAGCAAGTGTGCCCCTATTGATCCTTTTCATTCAACCTGAAAGCAAAAAAGTTACCTCTGTTGAAAGAACAAGAAGCCTTTTCCACAAAAAAAGTTTAACAAGTTGCTCAGAGAAAACTAGATCAACACAACAATGACATGGGTAGAGTCCAATTCAAAATGTGCTAATAATTAACCCTCTACTATCTTTAAAAATACACATCTAGAAGAGAATGAGAAAGCAGACTATTGTTGCAACCTGTGTTTTGAGCTAATCCAGCCTCATTTTCTAGTGATTGGGGTCTGCTGGCCAATAAACCATCTAATGCCCTATAGATTTGTTCAGTCTATTAATTTCATTTCTGCCACAATGAATGATGACATCACAAGGAAAACTGTGGAGAAGAGCTCTTCATGTTTTGCTGCATGCCCATCACTTTTTCTTCTTAACATTAGTGACTAAGCAGACAAATAATGCATTTGAGATTTTTTTCCTTTGGTAAGAATATTTCAAACATAAACTAACTCTCTGGCAGACTAGAAACCTTCTTTATAGAGGAAATTTTCTTTTGTAAACACTTGAAACTTTGGTCACTGGTTTCAGAAGTACTTCTTGTCCAAGCCAGCACAATGCAAGGACGCCATATTTAATATGTCAAATATTTTGGTTATTTTTTTTTTTATATCATGTTGTACTTGTCAGTTCTAATAACTATGTGATAACAAGTTTGATATGGATGACTTCATTTTATAGTTGAGAGACGATTTTAAAGTCTTAACCTAAGACTTCTCTTGAAGAAGGTGAATTGCAAGTGGAATAAAAAAATTATGCAAGTGGTTGTTCTCTTGGGACTGAAAGAGTAGGAACTAACCTGATATTATTTCAGTCCATACGGCAGAAGATTTTATTTATTATAAATGTCAAAATGGAGGGGGGGAAAAAAAGCCTTTTTTTTTCTTTTTTTTCTGAATGCAAGCACCTGTGAAGAACCAATCTCCAAAGAAATGCAGTGCTTCAAACATCACAGAGATCTGCATTGTGCTGCAGCAGTTTGGGTGTGCCCTGCTGTCTCTGTGTTCACATGGAATTACTCAGGACTGAAAAGCGGCTCAAACAGGGACCTAAAAACCAATTGCCTATTTCTTACCCCCAGCAACTCCCTGTTATGCCTGTGGTTAGAAACAAAGAACAACTTGGGCATTCTTGAGGTGGATAGCCTGAAAATGTGATTCAAACCTCTTTATGTTTAGTGGCAACTCAACCTTAACAGTATGTAAAATCAGCCTCTCTTCAGCTTGCAAGTTCTCAGACTTTAAATCCATTTGGGATCCATGGAGCAGGACAGGCTCCCCTGGGGTCTTCACAGCTCTCACACCCCAACATGTTATTGTTCACATTCTCCTTGTTGATCAGGTTGCTTCCTAAGAAGGAAGAAGTCTTGGCATCTATTCACTTTTATTAGGGTTATTCCTGTCTTCAATCCAAAGTGAGTTTAAATCAAAACAAATAACCAGCCTTTCTATCTAAGTGTGAGTTCAAATGCACTTTGTATTTCAAATTTCCTAGAGAGAGGCTCTAGGATCAGCCTCTGCATCTCAGGTCTCACACTCAGCATGTGAGTCTTGGTACTCATCCCTCTAGAGTCGCAAACTCTCCTCCCAGAGGAAAGCCTACAGGATCAGTTGTAGGAAATTGAATTTAGTTCAGGATTTCATTTTCTGGGTACTCAGAAACCATATGCTCAAAAAAAGGAGTGTTAGACTTCACTTTGGCACTTAAGTACTCTTTAACCTAGACCTTATTTTCTTTTAGATGGCCTCTAGCACAACCATCACAAGTCTAAGAAACGCAGAGAAATTCCTAATTAATCTGTGTTGGTGAATCTTAGATGCACATTAAGCAATGAGCTGTTTGACCATAAAAGACTTGAGCAACCTTGAGGGAGGTGCAAAATGCATCTGCAGCACTCTCAAGAACTTAAACCTTAAAAGGTAGGTGGCTAAGGAATTAGGCACTTCCAGGACTGAGCAGTGGCTTATGAAGGTATTTTAAATACATAATTTTGCGATTTGGGTGCCTAAGTGCCTCCTTGTATGTAGTCCCAAATATTCTTGTTCTGCAGCTCACTATAGCAGCTTTACTGCATCACTCTTCTACAACCTGGGACACACCTCTGCTCTGGGCTGCTTCGTGTTCATCAGGACCCTGAGATAAGGAAAAACTTACTGGGTTATCCCCTTTCTTATTGATAGACATTAGGTTCTACACATTGTCAGACTACTTTCAAATTACAAACCTTTGAGCAGAAATTAAAAATTAACCAAGAAAGAGTTCAAATTCACCACTGAAACAGTATCTCAGTGACAGTTATTCATAAGAGACAGAAAAGTATCCAACAAGTAAAATCTTGAAAAAGATTTAATGAACATTTAATGTAAGTACTAAGAATGTAGCCTGCCAAACTAGAGCAAAAATTAAATGTAGAAAGTATAGATATATATATGACAAATTTATTTTAAAAAAAGAGTTTCTACAGACAAAACATGCCTGACACACCAATAAGGAAAAAGTTGAGTCACCTCTTGTCGTAATTTTGGAGACAGGCACATGACTGAACCCACCAAGTTCATGCAACAACAGCCAATATTTATTGATGGACGCCCCCTTTTATAGGGGACTCAAAATTCCCACACTTGAACACCTGATTGGTCGGGGTCTCAACACCGCCCAGCTCACTGGCCAATTAGATGTCTGCATACAGGATTGAATGGGATTGGTTGGGGTCCCCTGTTTTAATTAGAATCCAACCTATCATTGTCTTATCCAGGGACTTGTTTACTTCTACTCTTTAACAAACTAGGCTAGTTGAGTTTGGGGGTGTCTTTATGGCCAATATTTTATCTGTGCAGCTTACAGACCAGCTGTGGCTGTCACAGTTCCTACTTTTCTGTTTAAAAAATGCAAAGTGTTCTTTGTTATCCCCCTGCAAGGGCCGTTTACAGACAGGATGGCAAAGACAGCATGATGATATAAATGATGAGCCTAGTTCGAATAAGGCTTTCCACCCAACTCGACAAGCCTAGCCCCCCCCCAGCCAGTGATGTATCCTATGTATCATTGGAGTTGTAACATTCACATCCCGGAGCTGTCAGGCAAGATCACCAGTAATACAATCTTTCAGGCTAGCATGCCACAGGCTAACTGCTTAGAGGTTACAATTTTACAACTTTACACTACAAACAAGAAACCATTCAACTTTAGACCCATCAGCAAAACCAACTAACAGAAGAAACAATGTGTCTTAGTTTGGGTTTGTGATTTAAGTCCTTATATAGATAAAGTCCTTAAATCTTCCTATCTTTAAATAAATAAAATCCTTAAATAAATTGTCACTTCAAGAGTCCCAGACTTCCATGCAGTAGGTGCACAAATTGTTTCAATCACTGCTCCACACACTGCCACAACATCTATGTCTGCTGAGAGGCCATCAGGAACATGTTGCTTGTGGTACCGAGCAGGACATAGAGCAGGGCGTACACACCTGGCAGGTACCCATTGCATTCCGGTATCCATGGAGACACAAGGGTATCCACGTCCCCAAGTAATAAGATCCCAAGGACCTTCCCATTTATTGGTGATAATGTCTTGCACCATTACCTTGGGTTTGGACAACTAGGCATCACTGGATGATTGTAATGACAAAAAGTGATTTAAAATTACTGGATTCTTGGAATTTTCTAATACTGTTAAATGGTTTAGGGTATAGATAGCTTTAGCTATGGGCTTGGAAGCCTGTTGTGATCCCCCTGCTTCAGCTTAGCTGGGAGGAGCTGGCTAATAAAGAGGGATGGGAGCGATGGAACTAACCTGGAAAATAAAAACTTTAATAATGAAAATAACAAACGTGGCGCAGATACAGAGGCTAGATTCCAAAGAGCCCTGGGTGGGGCAAACACAGCCAGGTATAGGGGCACAAGGTCCAATCACGAGGGTGAGCTCAGAACATGACCTTATAAGAAAAAGGTCTTAACCAACAGAGGAGAAACTGGAAACTTGACCAAATATAGGATGGTTCTATTAGCATACTACCAATTCCCATGACCCCACTCTTCCCACTGTGGCCTGGTCAGGTGTCCCCTCCCCTCAGTGCCCTGCCAGCCATGGCTTATGGCCAAAGCCCTCTGTAAAAGCATCTGAGGTAAGGAATCCCAGCAGGACTAGATCCCACATTTAGCCACTCTACTCTGTGGGATCTCACCAGACATTCTCCCTTTCTGTTTATCAAGAATATGTTTTAAAGTGCCACGGGCATGTTCCACGATGGCTTGTCCTGTTGGTGAGTGGGGAATACTATTGTGATGTAACACACCCCAGTGCTGTAGGAATTGTCCTGTATTTTGTGAGGTGTATGTAGGGCCATTGTTTGTTTTAATGGTATGGGGAATACCTAAAGCAGCAAAGGCTGATTGCCAATGTGTGATGGTATCCTGACTCTTTTCTCCTGTGTGTACTGAAGCCCATATAGGCAATGAAAAGGTATCGATTGACACATGCACATACTTTAAATGGCCAAATTCAGGGATATGTGTGGCATCAGTTTGCCAGGTTTGTAAAGCACACAGACCATGAAAATTCACCCCCATCTGCAGTGGTGTTGTGTGGCCTTGGCAGCCAGCACAGGTGTTAACTATATTACGAGCCTCTGTGTTTGACAGCAGGAGTTGTTGCTATAGGGCTCAAACACCTTGATGGAAAAAAGTGTGTGATGCCTTTGCTTGTGCAAGCATGTCTGGTTGTGGTGCTGTCCAAGCAGGGTCAGCTAGCCAATCTGCTTGAGCGTTGCCCTCTGTAATGAAACTTGGTAAATTTGTATGACTTCTGATGTGTGAGATGTAATAAGGGCAAGTTCTGGCCTGGATGGTTTGCCACAAAGTTTTTATTAAGTCAAATAGTGGTGCATTGTCAATTTCTCTTAATAGTGCTTGGTCTAATCTCTGTGTGATGGTATCCTGACTCTTTTCTCCTGTGTGTACTGAAGCCCATATAGGCAATGAAAAGGTATCGATTGACACATGCACATACTTTAAATGGCCAAATTCAGGGATATGTGTGGCATCAGTTTGCCAGGTTTGTAAAGCACACAGACCATGAAAATTCACCCCCATCTGCAGTGGTGTTGTGTGGCCTTGGCAGCCAGCACAGGTGTTAACTATATTACGAGCCTCTGTGTTTGACAGCAGGAGTTGTTGCTATAGGGCTCAAACACCTTGATGGAAAAAAGTGTGTGATGCCTTTGCTTGTGCAAGCATGTCTGGTTGTGGTGCTGTCCAAGCAGGGTCAGCTAGCCAATCTGCTTGAGCGTTGCCCTCTGTAATGAAACTTGGTAAATTTGTATGACTTCTGATGTGTGAGATGTAATAAGGGCAAGTTCTGGCCTGGATGGTTTGCCACAAAGTTTTTATTAAGTCAAATAGTGGTGCATTGTCAATTTCTCTTAATAGTGCTTGGTCTAATCTCTGTGTAATATCAGCAACATATGCAGTCAGTCACAACATTTAAAGGAATATGGGGAAAATGTTGGAAAGCCATAGCTACAGCATGTTGCTCCACCGAGGTGATCCACTCTCACAACCTTCCAGGAGTTGTTGCTATAGGGCTCAAACACCTTGATGGAAAAAAGTGTGTGATGCCTTTGCTTGTGCAAGCATGTCTGGTTGTGGTGCTGTCCAAGCAGGGTCAGCTAGCCAATCTGCTTGAGCGTTGCCCTCTGTAATGAAACTTGGTAAATTTGTATGACTTCTGATGTGTGAGATGTAATAAGGGCAAGTTCTGGCCTGGATGGTTTGCCACAAAGTTTTTATTAAGTCAAATAGTGGTGCATTGTCAATTTCTCTTAATAGTGCTTGGTCTAATCTCTGTGTAATATCAGCAACATATGCAGTCAGTCACAACATTTAAAGGAATATGGGGAAAATGTTGGAAAGCCATAGCTACAGCATGTTGCTCCACCGAGGTGATCCACTCTCACAACCTTCCAATGTTTGCCATCCACCTTCCTCTTGCCATGTTACAATGGCTTTTCCATTTTCCCAGAACCATCAGTGAATACTGTAACACCTTTTAGGGGTGTGCGACTATTCAGTGGCTTTAGAAAGAGTGCAGTGGTCTCATTCAACTGCAGTAATCTACAGCTTGGTAGATGGTAAGTAATTTGTCCTGAGAAATTTTGCAAGGCGCTTTGTAAAGCTGTGCTGTTGGCAAAGCACTATTCAAAATGTTTTTGTGTCACAGGTATAATATATTTGGAAGTATCTATTGCATTTAATTGTAAACATCTCTGACGGCATTTGATGATTAATTGTGCAATCAACTCGAAAATAGTAAGTGCCATCTTTTTAGGTTGGTGAGGTAGGAAAATCCACTCTAGAATGTGCAAAGGGTCAGACCAGTGAGTATCCTATTGCCCAATAATACCAGTAGGGTGAAAATCAATAATGAAAATAAATACAGTAATGCACACCTCTGGGCATATCCGGTGGACGTGTCTGTTATAGCCTGCTCTACTATTTTGAGAGCAGCTTTTGCCTCTGGGGTTAATTTTCTGGGAGAAGTTAGCTCAGGATCACCTTTAAGGATGTTGAATAAGGGTGCCAGTTGTGGGGTGGTCAATCCTAGATAGGGTCTAACCCAGTTTATGATACCCAAAAGTTTTTGTCATTGTTTAAGGTTTGAATTTTGGTTGAAAGTTGAATTGTTTGTGGCTGTATGGGCTGATCCATTATTTTCAGTCCTAGGTATTTCCATGGTGGTTACTATTGCACCTTTTCTGGTGCTACCTGCAGCCCAAATGTTTTTAATGCTTGCATCAGGCTTGGCCGAATCTGTGAAAGGTCTTTTTTGGTTGGAGTTGCTATCAAGATATCATCCATGTAGTGGTAACAGTATGTCCCTGGAAATTGTTCTCTTACTGATGAGAGTGCCTGTGCAATGTATCACTGACAAATTGTGGGGCTGTTTTTCATGCCCTGTGGCAAAACATTCCACTGACAATGCTTGACTGGTGCAACATTATTAATGGATAGCACTGTAAACGCAAACTTTGGGGTATCTTCAGGGTGTAATGGAATAGTAAAAAAGCAATCTTTTAAGTCCACAATCTGAGTGTCTCAGGTGGCAGGTATCATGGTAAGAGATGGCATACCAAGTTGCAAAGCACCCATGCTTTCCATGACAGCAGTGATTTTTCTTAAGTCATGGAGCAACCTCCATTTACCAGATTTTTTTTAATAACATATATCAGCATGTTCCATGGGCTCATTGATGGTTTTATGTGCCCTTGAGCTAGTTGCTCTTGTACCAAGAATTTAAGGGCATCCATTTTCTCATTCTCAAAGGACCACCGTGGATCCCACACAGGTTGTGTAGCAAGCCATTTTAGAGCTAATGTGGGATTCTTTATGTCCTTTAATACAGTGGCCCCTATTAAAAATCTGTCCCCAACTGGACTCCCCATGCTGACAACATCCCTCCCCCACAGGTTAAGTGGTACAGCAGTGATGTATGGCTGAATCGTAGCTGTCTGACTCGCAGGATTTTTGACCAACACAGGTTTGCTACTCAAGCAGCTCTGTGTGGTCCCTCCGAGGCCAGCAACCGCAGATCCTGCAGCCGTGGTAGGCCACGATGGAGGCCAAATGTTGGCAGAAATGATGGCAATGTCTGCCCCTGTGTCAATCATTCCACTGACCTCTATCTGCGAGGGACTTGCCCGAGGCATCATGATGGTACAAACCATATTAGATCTTTGATTACATACGACCTGAGCCCAGTACACCTGGGGCTCTCTTGTTGACTCAAAGCCTCGGTCTCTTTGCACCTTAGAATCTGTTCTGGGGACAGAAGACTTAAAAGGGATGAGTTGAGCAATTTGGGTTTTAGCAGAGATAGTCACAGATGAAGTAGAGGTTGATACCAAGGCATGTATTTGTCCTATAAAAGCAGAGTCTATAATACCTGGGTGTACAAAAATACCTTGTAGAGTGGCACTGGATCTTCTGATCAGCAGTGTTCTCAGTCCTTTCCCTATGGGCCCTTGGGCCTCGAGAGGGACCTTATGTACTTTTAATGTGCTTATGGTTGTTGGGATTGAGGTGGAAACATCCATTCCAGCTGATCCTCTTGTCCTTCCTGTGAGCTGGTCACATAAGCTTGCACAGGAAGGCAGAAAGATGTTTGTATCATCGTGTGTCTTCCTCTTGCGCTCGGTGACTGATTTCCCTGGTCCTTGAGAAGTTGTTCATTAATATAGATTTTGGATTTGCATAGTCTGGTCACTTGTCTGGATCTCCCACATTGGTTGTAGTTTACATTTACATCCCTCTGTCCTTGAAATGTCCCCAGTGGAATGGACTTGCAGGAACAGTTCACTTTCATGTGGCCTTGTTGTCCACATCTATAGCAATGGGGTGGTGGTATTACAGCAGCTGTAATAGAATCTGCTAACAAAGACATGGGATTCAGATCTAACTTTAGCACAGGCATTTATTATGTTGTTTAAAGATGGATTTTCATTTAGCAACAGTTCTATGATTTTTCTGCAATCTTTGTTAGCATTGTCCCTTGCCAATTGTGAAATTAATTGATTTCTGGCCTCAATGTTTACAATTTGTTTTTCCATGGCATCCTGTAGTCTTTCTATAAATTGCAGGTATTGCTCTTTAACCTCCTGTTTGATCTTTGAATACCTTTAGGTCCGGTTAGCCATGTTTGCCACTTTGAACAATGCTTGCATCCCCATGTCTTTTACTTGTTCCAGCACCAATGGGTGTAACCATGCTTGAAGTTGTGGGTCTCCGGTCTCTCACCAGTGGTAATCCTAGGAGCTGAGAAATCCCTGTCCCAAAATGTGCATCTTGTTGCAAAACTCTTAGGCTTCGTAGTTCCTGTTCCTCTGCACTGCGTCGCCAAGTGGACTCGAATACCATATACTGAACCGGGGTATATATCAATTTAGCTAGCTGCTTAATATCAAAAGGAGTTACTTCTTCTGCAGTTAGAAATCACAGCATGTTGGCTACAGCAGGAGACCCTAGTCCATGCTTTGCAGCAAGCTGGCACAGTTCAGAGAGAACTGACCACTGAAAGGGAGTGTACTTATTGGGCATGGCTCCACTGATGTTTTGTGAAGGCTGACCTAGAACAGAGGTTAGACAGAGTTAAAGAATAAAGTAGGTATTTATTAAAAGGCCTTAATGGATACACCTTGTGCAGTACAAGAGCCCAGCCAGGGCTACACCCAAGATGAAACCCAAAATAGTCACAAAATGGACGACCGGTTGAAAGGTCTCGCACTTTTATAAGTTTTGGTCCATTTGCATATTGGGATTAATTGTCCAATTACAGCTTCAGATTATGAAGTCCCTTCTTTCTTGTTTTCTCTCTTCAGTCCACCATTGTTTATGCTCTTGGGCCTGAAACTTGTAAGGGTTGTCCATGGTCCCAAGCTAGAAAAGGAATTGTTTTGTCTACCGATGTCACCATTGAGTCAGGAATGGGAATGAAGGTGGCACAACTCCATGCATTTTCAGAAGGCATAAAAGCTCACTTTATTACAAAACTTCACGTTTTTATAAGCAACATTGTTCACCCAGAAACTGATTGTTTCTTAATAACACCTGTCACCCCATTGGTTAATTAGGAACAACACCATCTTTCCATAAACATCATATAGAATGCATTACACATGTTCACAAACACCAGCTGCAGAGACTTAAGAATTGTTTTAATTCCTTCTCTGAGCGTTCCCACTGCTTTCCCCAGGACGATGCCTGGGAAAGCTATCTGTTTCTCTCTCTCTGACTAAACTGCTGCATCCACATACCTACTCTGTGAAGAGACATGACCAACACTTAATATAATACACACCTAGGAAGCATAGAATCTGAAAAATATGAAAGCTAAAACTTAAGGCATCACCACTGCCTCTCAGCACTGGGTATGCTTCAACCGTCCCATCCCCAGGCTCCCAGTACATCGATTTATCTATGCCCTTGAAATCCCCGCTTGTGACTGTGGCTTGCTTTACCTGTCTCCAGATGCTAACTGGATTGGGCATAGCTGCTGGCATTCTCTCGGGGTTCGGCAAAAGGGCAATGGCTCAGGTTCTCTCTGTGGGTGTCTTTTAAGTCCCTTGTTGGTACATGTCCCTGTGGCTGTCCCATTCCCTGCTGTAGTGGTGGCAGCACACGCAGTGCTGCGGTTCCAGGATCCTGCATCCCACCAGTACTTCCAGGTATGAGGATGGTTTGACTTCCCAGTATTCCCACTGACACATGTCCAGGGTCCGCCCACAAGTCATGGCAGTGAGTGGGCATGCCAAACAAAGGCTGTACCGTAGGCACGATTTCAGAACCAAACCAATCAGCCTCGTGCATGGTGATGAAGGACGCAGTGCAGTCTGGCATGCCTGACCACACATGCGCACTTGGTGCAGACAACGGGGGGGCATCTTGGGGGCCATGCAAAGCTGTGGCGGGGCCGCGGAATGCTTTGCCAACAAGGAGTCTTGGCACAACACAGCTGCAGGGCACTTGTTCAGTGCAGCGTGATGGCATGACGTGACTGTCTCACCCATCTGCTTCTCCTGCACACCCAATGTGGTGCCCATATCTCCCGTTGCCTCGTCTGGTGCCCTGTCCTCGCTGTGTGCCTTGGTGGGCAGCACCCACAGTGTCCCCACCACCATCCTCAAATTCCACTTGATTTTTAACTGCCTCAACAAGTCCAAAATGAGCCTACAGCACTTTATAACTTTTATGATGGCTTTGTCCGTTATGGAGGCTGCCTCAATTATGAATCTCCCGGTCCGCTCCCAAGTTCTTAAATCCAGGGCGGCTTCTTTAGCTGTGTACAACCCATGGTTCTTGGACCATGTCAGCAAGGCTAACAAAGCCTGCTCTTATATTCTAACCCCCATTCCCATAAAAGGAGGGTCCATACCTTCATAACTGGGTGTTCTTCCACCAAAATCCATCCTCCTATGTTTTCTGGTGGCGTTCTTCTATTTACAGGGCTATTTACCAAGGGGTCCCCACTTAGGCGGCTCTTCACACCACTGTTCTTTAGGCAGGCCTATATGCTGCAGGCAGCTCTTCACACTGCCCTCTGTCTCCCCGCTCTACCTGTGGCAGCTGTTGTATCATGTCAGGGGTTCACCACTTGTCATAGTTTTGGAGACAGGCACATGACTGAACCCACCAAGTTCATGCAACAACAGCCAATATTTATTGATGGACGCCCCCTTTTATAGGGGACTCAAAATTCCCACACTTGAACACCTGATTGGTCGGGGTCTCAACACCGCCCAGCTCACTGGCCAATTAGATGTCTGCATACAGGATTGAATGGGATTGGTTGGGGTCCCCTGTTTTAATTCGAATCGAACCTATCATTGTCTTATCCAGGGACTTGTTTACTCTTTAACGAACTAGGCTAGTTGAGTTTGGGGGTGTCTTTATGGCCAATATTTTATCTGTGCAGCTTACAGACCAGCTGTGGCTGTCACAACCTCTGCCCGCAACACATAGCTAACTTTGCCAATTGCTACAGACCACAGATCCTACATGCCGATTTAACTCTACCAGCTCTTTTCCCCCCTGTTTTTCTTTGTTAGTCTTGTTCCTCCTCCAGGCAGTGGGGATGGTGAATGTTCTGTGGGTATGTGGTTCAGTAGAGAGTTGTTAGCAGAAGTATGGCATGTTTGGTGAGAAGGGCAAACCCCATGTTATGCCTCACACACAAGGTACTGTTGTATTCATGACAATGCTGAGCACCATGAAGGCTTGATGAGCATATACAGAGCGACAGCTGCATTTTTTTTCTTCCCCCACCTTCTGTGGTTTAGTGAAACCTGTAGATATGCAGTTACAGCTCCTACAGGGAATCTGACCTTCAGTAGAGCAATGTTAGCCAGTTTGTAAGAAAACTAAGAGTGAGAAAAGGTGTTCACATTTTGTATAAATCTTAGAATATTGTTTTAATTCATTAGCCAAGTAAATTAAGCTAAATGGAAATAACATGAATTCTGAATGAGAAAATTAACACAAAGCTTTAGCATGGTTTAAGTAGTCTAGATCTAATTTGGACAAATTTTATTGAGTCTCCAAGTGGACAACAGTTAAAGCTAGAGCCTATAAAGAATGCAGAACCTATAAGCTTAGTTTAAGGTGCTTAGCTCACAGAAGGGACCTCTGCATCTGGTGACTTGGCTCCCTGCACAGCTCACATACACAGTCCACAGAGAGACAAGCAAAAGGGAGTCTAGAAGCAGACAGTGAAGGAATGAGCACATAGCCAGCACTTACCCTTCGGGAGCCTGCATCCTTCCTTCATTGCTTCAGATGAATGTTTTTATAATCTTGGGACCTACAGTCTGGAGTCCCTTTAGGAAGTTGGGCACTTTCAGTGTTTCCTTTTGAAGAACAGCATAAAGATCAGCCCTGACTTATTGTGGGAAAAGCAGAACTCCTGAACAACTGACCAATATGATAAAGCAGAAGCCATTTATTGCTTACATTACACACACTTTTATAGATTCTACAAACTATTAAGATCACACTTCTTGATTGGTGCCTTTGTCTTGTTCCCTCGTTCTTTGCCCCCATTTCTCAGCGTCTGTGATTGGTTACCATGCAGGTGTTCTACAGTCCTCTGTTATCTAGTTCTTGTGATCCTGGTATGTGGTTTCTCAGCTTCTTCATTCTTATTTTAGTACAGTTTATGTCTTAGTAACCTTGATGAATTTCACAGTGCCCTGAGAAAATTCTGATAAGAACAGTTGCAGACAGTATGGCTGGTGCACACTGAGGCCTAAGTTGTTCAGATACATTGCTACAATTCTCCCTTCTTCTTCTTGCACCCATTTTTCTGTATTCTCTACTAAGCGGGTCACCAACTTAATTATGCATGGAATAACACAAAGCAATAAAATAATGACTACTAAAACTAACAAAGTTCCCTTTACAATATCTTTCAACCATCCAGTTATTCCTCATCCCTTAAACCATTCATCCAAACCCCAGTCATTCACAGTCAATTTCTTCATGTTATCTTGTAGTTGTTTAAGTTTCCTGTGAATGGATGCAGAATGGTCAGAGAGGTTCATACAACACATTCCTTTAAACTCCTCACACCCATGTCCATGTGCTAACAACAAAAAATCTATAGCAGGTCTATTTTGCAGTGTGCCGTGCCTAATACTATCTACAGCAGTGAGCATTTGATTCAAAATAGCTGAAGCTGTGTTTAGTTGTTTAGCTGTCCAGCATCCCAACTTATTCAGTGTAGTCAAAGCCTGAGCAACTGCAACACCTGAAGCAAGGACCGATGCTATGATTCTTGCTGGAACACCCCAAAGCTCTACATGATCATTAAAATTAGATCCTAAGTTTGTGATTGCTCTTTTAGTTCTTCTGCTATGTCCTGCTCTCCAGATAGTCTGATTCAGCATTTCTTGCATGCTAGGGGCAAACATGGTTAGTTTTCCTAGGTAACAAGGTCCACCAAACAGATTACTCGGAATTGCGGGCCAGGCTCTATTTCCACAGATTAAAAAGATAACTGGTGGAAGCTTTCTTACAGTTGCATTTTCACCAGCACTTCCAGAATAAGTCCACTTGTGGCAGTATTTGGTCATGTTCTTATATCATGGAGAATTGGGATTAAGAATGACACTATTATTCTTGGGATGTGGGACTAGAACATTGCTCATATTAGTTAATTTTGGGTTCAGAAAGTAGTTAAAGAACAAGCAATAATTCCCAGGAACCAATCCTAACAGGTCTAGTTCTTGGGGTTCTAGTCCGCTTTCATTCATTGATTGTGTTATCATACCTGCTTGGAAGCCTTCACTGTTTCGCCTAATTCCCAACCTTTTGCATATGTCCAATTTTGTACCACCTTTGGTGATATTACACCAACAATTCTCTGCACTTGATCTATTTGCTTCCACATATAAAATTACTGGGGTACCAATTAGACATGTGCGAAAGGGATCGCTGGTCATGGCTAAGGATAAACAAAAGGAATCCACCCCAGCAGCATTGGCCCAAGTAAGCCACACATTCTGCCGATGCCATCCTGGTGGGCTAATTTCCTCTGCACTACAGATGTTACCACTGATAGGTTTCTCCTCAAGCCAGGTCTTATGAGCTCTCAGAGAACTTATCACACCCGAGATAGCCCAGCTACCCCGAATGGCATAAAATTACCAGGATGGCTCCTGAGGTAGTGTTGGAAACAGAAAAAGGTTTAATAAAATAGAAAATAACAAAGCTCTTACAGAGAAAAAACGAGCCAGGGGCAAGAGGTTCTTGCTTCTGCTAAAACACACCACAAAAGCAATTATTTCCTTTGTTCTCTTCCTTTTATAGGTAATTACCTAGGTGTGTGTCCTGGTTTAGGGCAAATTTGGGAGAAAACTTCCAAAAAAGGGCCCCCCAGAAAGCAAACCCACATGGCCCCTCCCCCCACCGGTTTGGGAAGAATTTCCTTGGAGAGAAGTGAAAAAACCTGTTTATTTAACAGGCAAAGTACTCCCCAGCACAAAAAAATGAACAATACCAGATAACAAAACTCATTTGTTGCTCTGAAGAGATGACAAATTCAAAAAATCTCTCCAGTGGGCGGTCACTCTGTTATCAGTCCCTCTGGCGCTGGGAAAGTCTGCTGCCCAGAGTAGGCCCTGGCAGGCTACAAAGTATGAGCTCTCAGTGTTTCCCTGGGTCCCAGTCTGAAGCAGGTTTGAACAGTTCCAAAAAAAGGGAAAGAAAAACAATCCAGGGAACTTCTCTGCCTCAGCTAGCTAAACTAACTAAAAAACAATGGAGCGCTGTGTTCTTCCTTGTCCATGCCCAGACACCACTGTGGAGGAGTGAGAGCAGGCTGATAACAAAACTCTGTGCTTCTTCTTCTCCCTGCCTTTGCTCTCAGAGCTAGTCTTGAAGGCACAGAATATAATATCCAGCATAAACAGAACAGACAATTAGGGGATGCAAGCATCATAATGTCACCCTAGGAGAGCGGGACCTCTTGGCCTCTGTCCTATAGGACAGCTCCAGGTCTGAGGTGAAGTCCAAAAGGTCCAATGAAGTGCCTTTGTACCAAATTGGGAGAGAAACCTCTGGACTTGTTGCCATTTTAAGCAGACAAAGAATAATTTAATCACTCTGTCAACGGGGGGCACATTCCTACATACCACCTGTTACAGCTAACAGAAAAAGACTTCAAAAAATCTGCATCTCTAATTTAAGACTGTTTTTCATCTCACTCATTGGTAAAGAACCCTTCCCCTATGAAATCAGGGACAAAATCTGAACTAACTGCACCTCTTACTCTTTGAGCCCTTCTTCTAGTCCTTCTTTCCTGGTTTCTTTCTTTCCAGCTTCTCTTTGTTTGTTCCCACTGATCAGGTCTAACTCCCCAAGCCCTAGGGATAAATATTTCCTTACCACACTCAATGCCCTTGATTTTATTCTCTCCCTCTTTTTGCTCAAGCTTTCAGAGTTCACTATGATACCACTGATTAGCCTGCCTCAATTGCTCTTGATTTTCAAACAAGCTCAGTACTTCTTGAGCAGCTTCAAGGGAGTCAACTGTTCTTCCTGTCACTTGGGATAACACCACCCAGGTATTGAATTCTTGGCTGTGCTGATGTCTGCATACCCCACACCTTGCAAAACTTCCTCCCCTAAACTCACACCGCCTGTCTGCTCCACACCCCACACATTCTAATCTCTTACGGTATGCAAACGTGCCTGAGATTGTGGGTCAGCAAAAGGGCCTTTCCCCAGCATCATTTCTGGGATGGCAAGCTCCCTAGAGTCTCCTTGGGGGAGCCTAAGATTTTCTGCTACGGCAGCTTCTACCTACCTTTCCCAGTCCGCTTGCCACAGCAATCGCTGTGTGGGTTTTAAAAAGGTCTTGGCCAGCTTTCTGCAATCCAAAGGAGTCATCAATCCACTAGTAAAGATATGATCTAATAAGGTTTGCACGTAGGGATTATACAGACTATACTGCATGACAGCTTTTTGCCCCTCATGGACAAGTTTCCAGTCCAGTACTATCCACTTGTTAAAAACAGGACCACACTCCCAGTACTAAAAGTGATTTCAGCATTTATTATAATAAAAAGGCCTAAAGCAAGGGGGTCCACAGGCTGAGCAGGAGCGTTCCCATCGAGGATGCTGCAGCGCCCACTCTGGGTCTTCTTCAGCAGCGATGTCCCCGATGTTCCAGGTGGAGCGGCATGCATTCACTGCGTCAGATGCCCCTTTTTATCCTGCTTTAATCAGAGTATCCTTTTCAAGCCAGGGACAAACCCACTTCACTGGTATCCATCAGGGTCCTTTGTCTGTGACACAAACGTAACACCTTCCCCTCATGAGTAATTCTGCAGGTCCTTCCCATAACGCTGTCATAGGGTTTTTAAAATGAACTTTTGGCCGATGTACCAATTCCAAATCCTGCTGCAAACCCGAGTAATGTGTTAATGCTGATGGTTCACTGTGATTACCTACTAACTGTAAATGATTCATAACATAAAATGCTTTCAGCACTCTGTCCTGTGGACTCAGCTCATCCTCCCCCGTTTTTTGTTTATCAAGCAGTCCTTTCAGGACCTGATGTGTCCTTTCGATGATAGCTTGACCTGTGGAGTTACCTGGAATACCTGTGCTATACTTCACTCCCCAACGAGCTAAGAAATCCTGTGTTCGCTGGGCGACATATCCTGACCCGTTGTCTGTTTTGATTTCCTGAGGCAAACCCATAACAGCAAAGCAGCCTCACCAGTGTCGAATGACAAAGCGAGACACTTCGCTTGTCATAGGAGTGGCCCAAACCAGAGCAGAAAAGGTGTCTATGGTTACATTAATGCATTTAAAGCGACTGAAAGAGGTGTAGCTAGTCACATCAGTTTGCCATAACTGCAAGGGCCCCAGGCTGCTAGGGTTAACCCCAGGACCCAATCTGCCAATCATGCCTTGACATTGTGGACAAGTTGTGACAATTCCCTGAGCATCCTGCAGTGATATGCCAAATTGTTTGTGTAAAACTTTTGCACTTTGGTGAAAAAACTCGTGAGCCCTTCTGGCTTGGCCAAATTTATCAATGTTGGGAGAAGCGGAGGCCCAAAGTGGTGCCACCAATTGGTCAGCCTTCTCATTACCTAAGGCCAGGCCTCCCTCCAGTCCGGAGTGACTCCATATATGTGTAATGAAATAATCCTGTTTACGCAAATTAAGTAACTGCCACAGTTGCAAAAAGAGTTGCCACAACTGCTGGTTTTGAATTTCCTTCAGTAATGCTTGCTCCACGTTCTCGACAACACCTACTAAATAAAGTGGTCCCTCAAGGATTTCACGGAGCCATTTGCCTTTGTTCTGCCAAGTAAGGCCTGCTCTGGAAGTTTTTCAACTGGCATCAGTAAAAACTGTGAGGCCTTCCACAGGTTGCTTTGACAACCAAGGTAGTTCTTCTATCTGTTGATGCAAAGAGAAAAGTTTATGAGGTGGAAAATAACTGCTAATGAGACACGGAAAATACAACAGTGCCCATTGTAAGGCATCCGAATTCTGCAATGACCATTGTAAATAGTCTTTTGTTAATGGGAGAGGAATATTTTGGGGTTCCATTCCTGCAATTTCCAATATCTGCTTCCATGCCTTGATTACAACTTTTGCTTTAGCCTCTATTCCCATGGTTAAGGATTTGTTCAGATTAAATGGTAAAAACACCTGTTCCAAAATTTTCAGTGGCTGTTTAGCCTGGCTATCCCATTGCATCAGTATAGCCATCACGTGTTTGTCTTTAATCAGCACAGCTATGGACAATGGTAAATTAGGAGATCAACAGTCTGCAAAGGAATTACCTAATTTAGTGGTAATTTGAGTCAGAGCTTTCTGTTGTTTTTAATTTAATTCACATGGCAAATTAGCCTGATTTCCCCCTTTCAGTAATGGTCTTAGGGGTTCAAGGTCTTCATTAGTAATACCACAGGTGTTACGAATCTCCAATGTATGTCTCCAATTAACTTTTGAACATCTGCCAAGGTACGAATTCTCTGTACAAATAGTTAATTTCTGGGGCCGAATGTGGGCTTCAGTAATAAACATACCCAAATATTTCCATGGGGCTTGTTGCTGAATTTTTTCAGGGGCAACTTGAAGGCCTGCCTTCTGCAGTTGCAGCTGTAAGACAGGTAGCAAAGTTGCTGTATCCAGGTGTTCTTCTGCAATGAGACTATCATCCATGCAATGATAAATAAGATACTGTGAGTACTGTTTTCTTAGTGGGGCTAGCGCCCAGGCAACATACATTTGGCACATCATGGAAGAATTTCGCATCCCTTGTGGCAATACAACCCATTGATACCTTTTTGCTGGTTCTGCCTTATTGATGGATGGCACTGAGAAAGCAAATTTTTCACTGTCATCCTCGTGCAGTGGGATTGTGAAAAAGAAATCTTTTAGATCAATAATTAACAACTGCCAATTGACAGGTAACTTTGCTGGAGAGGGTAGGCCAGGTTGCAGGGGTCCCATATCCTGCATCACAGAATTTATAGCTCGAAGGTCATGTAATAACCTCCATTTTCCTGATTTTTTAGGGATTGTAAAAATAGGTGTGTTCCAGGGGCTCCTAGAAGATACGATATGCCCCTTTTTCAATTGCTCATCAACCAATTCATTTGCATGGGCAAGCTTTTCTTCAGACAGCGGCCACTGATCAACCCAAATTGGCTTTTCTGTTAACCATTTTAATTTCAGGATTGGCCGCCCTGCAATGGCCTTGCTAAAAACCCTCATTGGTGAGACAGAAACCCATCTGGCTCAGTGCATCTCATCTCAGCAGCCAGATTGCGGTAGTCATCACACAGGGTCTCACATGGGCACAAACATGGGCATCTTCATCAACCCACACTGTCAAGAGTGATTTACTAATTTGCGTCATCTGAACACCTGCCACCCCCATAACAGGGGTTCCTAGGGTACTCAAAGGCCATGTTGCAGGCCATGCAAATGAGGGAATAGTGGTGACATCTGCACCTGTGTCCAGCAATGCAGCTTTTGTTGTCAGGGTCCCTCCATCAGGATGCTGAAAAGTAATGGGTTTAGTTGGCTTTGTTCCTGATAATGGTAATGTAAACATTACCTGAGGTTTACCTGTTGACCCAAAACCTCCATTCCCCCTATGCACGACGCCTTGTCTAGGAACCTTGGGCTCAAAAGGAATTAATTGTGCCAGCCTAGTGCCTTTTGGAATGTGAATGGGTGGTCTCGATGTTTGCACCATGATTCCAATATTGCCTAAATAATCTGCATCAATCAGTCTAGGTAAAACAAAAATGCCTTGCTTTGATGTGGATGATCTCCCTATTAGTAGATAACCAAACTAACAGTACATGCTTAAAAATTATCAATGATTTTACAACAGTTTCTAATCTATTTTTAACACACTGATGTTGGTTCGGGTTACTGGGGACAGAGATCATTGGAAGCACTTGTGGGATAAATTTGCCTTCAATAAGTGCCTCTCTTATTCCCTGCCAACACCTGGCTGGGTTATCATCATCGGAGACAGGGTGGCTAGTAAATCTCCTTTCAGGACTCTCTCTCCTTCGCTCCAGACTTCTCTCCACCTTTATTCGTAGCTTACGCTCCTGACTGTCGCATAGAGTTGGGGGCTCAGTCTACGCATACCACGGTAGCGATCGTAATCTGGTCCCTTTCAGCTTCCTGCTCTTGCTGTTTTCTTCTCTCCTCCCCCCACCAAGCTGTCTCATTATCAGGGCTTGTAGAGGGAGCAAACCTCTTATCGGGGTTACCCTCTCTCTCGAGCCGGCCTCTGCGGCTCTCACAACCCTTACGATCGGGGGAATCAGAACTGCGGTAAGCTGATCTCGCAAACGATTCATCTTTCCTTTCTGCTTTCTCCATCAGCAATGCCTGAATCCACCAGAAACATCACCTCCTGTTTATGGGGTCCAATTTTAAGTTTTATCAAGGGCTCCTTTGGTGTTATAGACCCCATATTAAAAAGCCCCTGACACCTCTAATCCTCCTGAAACATTTTTTCATCCCTCATTCTCTTCTTGCATTCCCTTTTAAAGTGACCTCTTTGCTTGCAATAATAGCACTCTGGTGCCTCCCTCTGGCGGGACACAGGTTTCCTCGGAGGATACGTGGGTTTCCCCGAGGCCTTTTGCGCTTGCGCCACTTTCCCGGTGCTAGTATTTTGTTTCTGTTTCTGAGCTTCTCTTACCGCTGCCACCAAAACCTTGGCTTGTATCTTTTGGTTTTTATCCTCCCTCCACATATAAACCTTTTGAGCCTCCCGTAACAACTCCTGCAATGTCCTTTCTTGCCAATTCTCCAATTTTTCTAACTTTTTTTTCTTATATCCTCCCAAGATTTAGCCACAAATTGCGTTTTTAATAGTATGGCTCCTACCGGGAGTCTGGGTCTGTACCTGAATACATTTGGAGACTCTTTCTTAATCTCTCTAACTATTCCATAGGAGTTTCATCCCTCCCCTGGTATTCCCCCAAAGCCTTCCCCAAGTTCTGTCCCTTTGGCACAGCTCCCCGAATGCCTTGAATAACCATATTTCTTAGGTCAATCATTTTCTGCCGATCTTCTTCTACCTGGGCATTCCAGGATGGCCTTTGGCTGGGCCATTTGACCTCCCCGCTCCCCCCTTGTGGGTTTCTGCGTTCCCAGTCTTTTATTGCAGCCACCCTTATCATGTCCCGTTCTTCGGCATTGAACAATGACCTCACAATAGCGCTAATATCATCACATGAGTAAATGCTGTTCCCCAAAAATTCATCCAGTCCCTCCGCCACCCCCAACGGATCATCCATGATCTTTCCCATTTCCTTTTTGAATGCCCGTACATCCCCTGAATTTATTGGCACATTTACATAACCAATGACCCCTGGAGCAGTCGGAACTTCTCTGAGAGGAAAGAGACCCTGTTGTCCCTCCTCGTCCTCGCTATCGTCCGTGTACACCTTCCGAGTCCTGTGTCTTGTACGGCTGGAGGGTGGGGATTCTTTCCCTGTGGATGTGTGTGTGTGTGTTGTGTTCTCCTCTAGTTGTGTAGGAGGGGGAAGGGAACGGGTTTGTTCTGGTGGGGAGGGCATCACCAAAGCTTGCTCCTGTAGAGGCGTGACTTCAGGTGGCAGTGCCTGCGGCGTTGCCTGTCGGTGCCCGGAGTTCGAGGGTTCGGGGAGAGGACCTTGCACCTGAGGGTTCGGGTAAGGGGGAGGAAGGTTTTCCAGGGGCTCCCAAGTTCTTACTAGATCTTTAGGCTGCTTGCAAGTTCTGACAGGGAATAATCCGATACTGGCATATTCCCATAAACGAGCATATTCCATTTCCTCCTCTGTCGACCCCTCCTCCTCAAACACAAATTCCCCCCAATGCTCGAAATATCTCTTTGTTAAATGACCCAAACATAGGCCAAAATAGATATTTCCTGATCTCCACATCTGCCCACTTTTCCATACAATAATGAATTACCTTTTCCTTAGATTTTCTCCTTCTCATAGGGCAATCTTCCCAATGTTCTAGCATCCATTCCAGAGGACTGTGCCTCGGTATGTCGGGAATACAATATTTTTTCCCTTTTCCCTGGTTTTTCTGGGGTTTTTCCCTGGAGTTTACTCTTTTTCAATCCCATGTCCCTTTAACCTTACTTACCTTTTCTTTGGTGAATTTAGTCAATAGCCAGTCTGTTTCCTGTTTTTGTGGGTTTTGTTTGGTTTTTTTTTGTTTTTTTTTTTTTTTTTTTTTGGTGCCCCCTTTTTTT
>NW_024527078.1:26304-31670 GCF_017590135.1 Pyrgilauda ruficollis
TTTTGGAGACAGGCACATGACTGAACCCACCAAGTTCATGCAACAACAGCCAATATTTATTGATGGACGCCCCCTTTTATAGGGGACTCAAAATTCCCACACTTGAACACCTGATTGGTCGGGGTCTCAACACCGCCCAGCTCACTGGCCAATTAGATGTCTGCATACAGGATTGAATGGGATTGGTTGGGGTCCCCTGTTTTAATTCGAATCGAACCTATCATTGTCTTATCCAGGGACTTGTTTACTCTTTAACGAACTAGGCTAGTTGAGTTTGGGGGTGTCTTTATGGCCAATATTTTATCTGTGCAGCTTACAGACCAGCTGTGGCTGTCACAACCTCTGCCCGCAACACATAGCTAACTTTGCCAATTGCTACAGACCACAGATCCTACATGCCGATTTAACTCTACCAGCTCTTTTCCCCCCTGTTTTTCTTTGTTAGTCTTGTTCCTCCTCCAGGCAGTGGGGATGGTGAATGTTCTGTGGGTATGTGGTTCAGTAGAGAGTTGTTAGCAGAAGTATGGCATGTTTGGTGAGAAGGGCAAACCCCATGTTATGCCTCACACACAAGGTACTGTTGTATTCATGACAATGCTGAGCACCATGAAGGCTTGATGAGCATATACAGAGCGACAGCTGCATTTTTTTTCTTCCCCCACCTTCTGTGGTTTAGTGAAACCTGTAGATATGCAGTTACAGCTCCTACAGGGAATCTGACCTTCAGTAGAGCAATGTTAGCCAGTTTGTAAGAAAACTAAGAGTGAGAAAAGGTGTTCACATTTTGTATAAATCTTAGAATATTGTTTTAATTCATTAGCCAAGTAAATTAAGCTAAATGGAAATAACATGAATTCTGAATGAGAAAATTAACACAAAGCTTTAGCATGGTTTAAGTAGTCTAGATCTAATTTGGACAAATTTTATTGAGTCTCCAAGTGGACAACAGTTAAAGCTAGAGCCTATAAAGAATGCAGAACCTATAAGCTTAGTTTAAGGTGCTTAGCTCACAGAAGGGACCTCTGCATCTGGTGACTTGGCTCCCTGCACAGCTCACATACACAGTCCACAGAGAGACAAGCAAAAGGGAGTCTAGAAGCAGACAGTGAAGGAATGAGCACATAGCCAGCACTTACCCTTCGGGAGCCTGCATCCTTCCTTCATTGCTTCAGATGAATGTTTTTATAATCTTGGGACCTACAGTCTGGAGTCCCTTTAGCAGAATCCAGGATTCCTGAACAACTTGATTAGTGCCTTTGTCTTGTTCCCTCGTTCTTTGCCCCCATTTCTCAGCGTCTGTGATTGGTTACCATGCAGGTGTTCTACAGTCCTCTGTTATTGCCCCCCCCCCCCCCCCCCCCCCCCCCCCCCCGGTCCAGAATCCAGGATTCCTGAACAACTTGATTAGTGCCTTTGTCTTGTTCCCTCGTTCTTTGCCCCCATTTCTCAGCGTCTGTGATTGGTTACCATGCAGGTGTTCTACAGTCCTCTGTTATCTAGTTCTTGTGATTCTGGTATGTGGTTTCTCAGCTTCTTCATTCTTATTTTAGGACAGTTTATGTGAAAAACGCCAATCAGTTGTGTTAAAATGTTAGAAGTTTAATAGTAATAAAATAGTAGTAAAAATTAGGACAATAAGAATTTGGACAATCAAAGTTAGGACAATAAAAGACAATAAAAAGCAAAGAATTATGGATGTCCGGATGCTCTTGCACTAAGCCACAAAAGCATGCCTCGCTAACAAAGGATTAACCCTTAAAAGCAATAGCCTGTTGCATATTCATATATCTCATACATGATTCAAAATTTCTTTTCAAACAAAGGGTGTTTTCTGGTTATTGTCAACTTCCCCCCTCATCTCGTAAATAAATTCTTTGGCTCCTCAAAGTCTGGAAGAAGTCTGGTTTTTCCCAATAAGGAGGCAATAATTCTTCTTTTGGGGATTTTGGTGTCTTGTTGCTGTTATCTCTATGCAAAGAATCTCTTGATTATCTTATCCATTCCTTGAGCTAGTTAGAAAAAGTATCTTACATCACATAGTTTCTATTTTAATATTATGTTATAGCCTAAAACTATATTTACCGCACTACTTAAAAGGATTAATACAGCACTACAAAAAAATTAATACAACATAACTTTCCAACATAACACATATAGTATTCATTTTAATATTTGTGAAGAGCCAATGATATAATATGCATTTTTCACAGTTTATATCTTAGTAACCTTGATGAATTCCACAGTGCCCTGAGAAAATTCTGATAAGAAGAGACACAGATGGTATGGCTGGTGCACACTGGGGCCTAAGTTTTTCAGATTCATTGCTACACTGACAGACGTTGGTGATAGCACCATTGCCTCCTGCACACTTCACAGGCTGGCAGTGAAGCAGCTTCATCCACATGGAGGGGAATCACAGCTTCTTCAGGCACATATAACCCGGGAGCAAGCATCTGCAATTAAAGCATGAGCTAGGGCTCCTTCTCTTGTCTTCATTTGCAGAAGAATACCAAGGGAGGTTGTGAGATAAAATCGTGACTGTGAGGCACATTGTTCTGAGCATTTACTGCCAGTGATTCCTCCTCCCAGGGCTGCATTTTACACCAAGCAATAATGGATTTTAAAGGATGTCTTGGGGATTTTTTTTTTAATCCCATATCCATTTTTGGCTTTGTTTTGTATCCGGGGTGGTAGTTCCCCCCACCAGAGAAGGACATCTACCCCCCCCCCCCCCCCCCTAAAGAGGTAACCCGGGCTGAAAGGCCCAGCAAGGGGTTATCTCTGATGCCAAAAGGGCTCAGGCCTCAGCTAAGAATATATATCTTAGTCTAGAGATCAGATGTGGGAAGAGATAAAATAAATATTCTTGACTGAGAGACACTGTTTTATAAACTATAAAAGACACATGAGTTATGACAGAGGCAGAAGCCTTCTACACACACATCCTGAAAGTGTGGGAGACCTCTCCCTGGAGTTTGGATGCAGATTCTGTGGTTACTTCCCTGGGGATTGAGGGAAAGGATCTCAATGTGTGCCCCATCAACAATTGGATGGTAAGATACATTGAATCCTAACTTATATTATTTCTTCATTAGCTGTAACATTATTAAGTACCAGTAACCTTGTGCTGTATATATCTACTAGTAGTCTTTTTGTTTTTGTCTTTATTCCTGTGTAGTATTAGGTTGCTTTAAATCTTTTATCTGTTAGTTTTATGCCTACTAAATAAATAATTCATTCTATAACAGACCAAATCAACCATTATTAAAGAACTTGTGAATGAGAGTGGGTTTTCAGGTGCTGGCCATCTCAATAAAGCTACTGCCTGCTGCCAGAGACCTGGGCAAAAGGCAAGGACTTATCTAAACCCCCACATCCATTCAAAACACCCTCCCGCCCCCCAGCTCCGGGAGTATCGTGATTGTTGAGAGCCGGCCTGGGATTCTTGAGAGAGTTAGGGATGAGGGGTGGTTACTTCCTTTCAGTGGGGCGATTAGTCTCTGGGGCCATGCAGTGCGGTACCTCTGGTTAGAGATACTGTTGCCTTGTGAGTTTTGCCTGTTTCTTTTTTTTTCTTCTCCTTCAGCACTGTGACTGGGCTTGCCAGCTTGCTTCTCTGCTTTTCTGCTGCTTGGGATCCCAGAGCCAGTGTGTGCTGTGCTGGGAGCCACCCCATCTGTGCAGCTTGACCCCAAGACCATCCATTGCTGGTGAGCCATCCAGGGGAGCGATTCCCCATCCAGCCCTGCTGTTCTCTGCTGCTGCTTCAGGGCTTCTTGCTACATGTTAACCTGGCACCTGGACATCCTGTGACTTCTGGCACGGCCCTGGAGTCTTTGCTACACTTTGTACCCTGGGTATGCCCACCTCTGTAGCCATGATATTATGAAAAGTCCTTTGCTGGGATTTTTCCTCTCCTGAGAAGCTGAGGAGCCTCAGGAGAGAAATGTAAACAATTACTATCTGCTGCTATTCTGTGGAGGAGACTGTGTTATGAGTTTTTCAGATGGGCAAAATTTCATAGATTCTTTACAAATGTGGTATACTCCCTCGATTTAGATCTTTGGGATTTCATGGAATCTGTTTTTGAGTGGACAAAGGACCAGGGTGTTAATCCCCCAGTAATGTGTTCAGGGTCCCAACTTCTCTTCCGTGCTTTGAAGAAAAGGGAGGCTGCGGGGCTCGTGGCTCGGTGGCGCGGTCGCGCCCCATTTCCACCAGGTACGGCACGAGAGAAACATCTCAAAGACAAACCGCGGGTTCCCAGCCGCCCAGCATCGCCCACGGCTGAGCAAAAGTTTTCCTCTGCTCCGTTGGAGCATGAGCAGACAGAGCTGCCTTCCCCCTCCCACTCTTTCTCCTGGGGGGGATGGGGAGCCGGTCCCGCTGCTTTCCGGGCCGGCCCCGTGCTCTTCGCCGCGGCATTCTCCGCTCCCCACACTCCGGGAGGGCGCGGAACCGATCCAGCCTCGGCCAGCCTCGCGGGAGGCACCGGGCCCCGCGGCTCCACCCGCGGCCCCGCCGCCGCCCGGGCCGGCCCCGCCGTTTCCAGCAGTTTGCCGGAGTCCCGAGCGCGGCAGCACCGCCTCCCGTGGATCCGCCCGTGTTGCCAGGCAACTCGATTGACTGCAGCGGCGTTGAACAAGAGCCTGTCCCAGAGAGGGGCCGTGTCCCCGTGGCTGTCTGCCCGACTGAGGATGTTCTGGGAGTCGACTCTGCGGTCGTGCCGCCCCCCGCGCCTGTCCCGCTGCCTCCAGCCGACACAACTGCAGTGCAAGAGCATGCCGAGAACGGTGCTGAGCCCGCGGGACCGTCTCAAGAGCCGGCACCCGTGCCGCCCACATCGCCCACCCCAGCTGTCCCGACGGCTTCTGGAGCATCAGACCCTGCGAACAGCCTGTCCTTCCGTGGAGGGGGCATGGCTCGCCAGCTGACTGCGGCTGCAGTTCGGCTGTCTGCGTTCAAACTCATTGTGGTTCATGGGTCATTTCATGTGTGGTCGGGGGCTTCTCCCTGGGGTTTGGAGTGCCTGCCTTCCCCCGTGCGCCACAGCGGTGTGGGGGAAGGGGTTCCTGTGGCTTCTGCCTCTGGTCCCCAGCCCAGAGGGGATGGGGGTGGTGCCAAGGGGCAGAAAGCAGGAGCAGTGGCGTTTGCCTTGCAGGAGCAAGAGAAACAGTGCAAAGCAAGCATTGCTCGCTTGCTCTGGGGACAAGAACCCCCCAGATCTGGGATGAAAATTCCTGAGAAAGCTTCTCTTCCCCAGCTGCAGGTGTGCACTGGTGCTTCTTGGGGGAGGAAGCGTTTGGTCATTTCTGCTCTCAAGACACTGGCAGCATGGTCCTGCCAGGTTGTGAGCACACAGAGCC
>NW_024527078.1:32100-33881 GCF_017590135.1 Pyrgilauda ruficollis
TAGCAGTTCTTTGTTTCAGAATTCTGCACGCCTGTTTCAGGACCAAAGGGGACTTCCAGAGATGTCAAAGAGGAACATCTTCAGTCCATGGACTCTGTCCTGAAATTCAGCTGTTTGGAATTGAAACAATGAACTTTCTTTGCATGAGTTTTTTGCATTTTCTTATATTTTAAGATTGTTTTAGTGATATGATAGAATGTGATGCTCTACAGCTGAAGAATTTCCCTGACCATTCCACATCAGCAGTTGATTGAGGTTTTGATTGGCAACAGATGAACCTCAAGAAATGTTTGTTCTCTTTTCTGCAAGGGCCCAGCAGAAGAAATTACAAACATTCTTTTTCTATTTAATTTAATAAATTTAAAAGGGTGAAATGTAGCCATGATATTATGAAAAATCCTTTGCTGGGATTTTTCCTCTCCTGAGAAGCTGAGGAGCCTCAGGAGAGAAATGTAAACAATTACTATCTGCTGCTGTGGAATGCAACAGGTGCATCTGTGATTGGTCCATGTGGATTGTTTTCCATTGATGACCAATCACAGCCACCTGTGCCAAGGCTGTGAGCAGTCACAGGCTTTTCTTATTCTATTCTATTCTATTCTATTCTATTCTATTCTATTCTATTCTATTCTATTCTATTCTATTCTATTCTATTCTATTCTATTCTATTCTATTCTATTCTATTCTTGTTGTAGCCTTCTGATCTCTCTGTTCTCTCTGTTCTTTTAGTATAGTTTTAATGTAGCATTTTAATATAATATTTAACATAATAAATCAGCCTTCTGAAATGGAGTCAAGCCTCGTGTCTCCACACACGCCTCTGCTATTATAGCTTGCTGCTCTGAGGTTCCTGCTACAGCCCATTTGACCACGTGGAGGGGCACTGAGACCAGCTGCCCCTGTGGGTTTGTAAAGGCAGCCCCTTTTCTATCTCTCCTGCTGGCTCACCCACTGTTATGGTGTGGAGAGAGGTGGCTGAACTCACACCACAGCACCCCCTGCATTCACAGGGGAGTCATCACACCTGCCCTGTCCAGCTGGGAGCCAACAGTGCCCTGTCACGATCCACTAGTACAATCAGGGGTTGTGATGGTTTGTTAACTGATCTCAGATTGCAAAAACAACACAGAGGGGATTTCCGTATTAATCAAAAGAAATGCACCTTTTATTGAGTGCTTACAGCAAATGTGATAGAAGGATTAGAAAGGAGATAAAGGATAGAGAGAGAGGGAGAAAAGAAGGGGAGGGGTATAGCTACCAACGGAGAGACGAAATCCTTGTGGTCGGGCCAATAGATCCGTCTTGTCATGTCGGGGAGAATCTCAAAGTCTTGGTTAACTCAGGGGTCTTTTATAGTCCTCCGCTGGGAGGGGAACAGGTACAGGACAGTGGAGAATAAGACTACTGAGAACAAGTACAGACAGTCCTCCAGTTCTGAAACAGGACAAACCAGTCCCAGCAGTGAGCGAGACCCATTGTTTCAACACTGGTTTCTATGGGAAACCAGTCTTGGTCCAGTGAACACACCTGCAGACAACACTTGACAGACATCCTGCTTCAGTCAGCCCAGCACCCCCATGTTAGAATTTTAAGGGTCTCAGTCTCAGTCTGGGGGGGGGGGTGGCGGCTTCAATCTCCGTCCTTGATGACAGTCATGCAGTCATGAGTCAGATGAGGGATCTTCTGTGGGGGATCACCAAAGTTCTCTAAAGCAAGTGGCATCTGGCCAAGAGGTGAGGAAATTCATGGTCTGACTCCGTCTCTCTGGGTGCCTCCCAGTG
>NW_024527079.1:0-1036 GCF_017590135.1 Pyrgilauda ruficollis
CATGAAAAGTTGCCCAGCTGGTATCAGCCCTCATCTTTGTTGTCTTTGTTCACCTAGTAATAAACTGAATCTTTATCATCTTTCTAGTAATCCCAAGTGCAATCTAAACTTTACTTGAATGGCAGCTCAGAAACAGCAACAAGTTATGTGGCTATCCAGATTGTCATGTTCATTTGAGCTGTTCTTAGGACGAGAAACATCCTAAAGAGAAACCCTTCATTTCTTCAGAGTATCCTGTGGAATGAAGGCTAGCTATGAATTATTGCTGTCAGTGCATGCACATGCTGGTACCATTCCTCAGGTTAGCCTTCTGTTGCAGGATCCAAATCCCAAAATTTCCTACTGAGAACTTTTTGGGAACTAGTCTTATTTCTTTTGACAGCAGACACTGTCCTGCTATTCAGGCCTTTCAGGAACCAGAACTAATGCAAGATCCTTGGTCTGTTGCATCTTATTTGTAGTCCTATACCTAGTTCTGGATTTGGCCAGCATGCAGTGAACTGTAACAGCCTGCAGGTAATCAGAAGTTATTTGTTTACATAATTTTTCTTCCTGCTGTTGGAGGCCAACAAGAAAGCTGAACTCTCAATCCTGCTTACTATAGACCCCTTGGACACCTGCAAATAAACCTCAAATATAACTCAGAAACGGGCAATAGTGCAATTCCTACTTATAAAGTTCATGCCAAAGCTACTACCAACTAGCATCCCAGGCTGTGGATTTCACAATCAATTTACCAGCAATTCAGTTTACCACTGTGGGTGCTATTACTGTAAAAGTAGGATAAACTATGTTAGGTTCAGCTGAGAAAAGCCCAGACACAGGAATCAGAAAAAAACTGACTGAAACCTTCCATCATTTATCTAGTATGGGAATCCATAATGCAATGGCAGTCTTGGTACTTTTTGGGCCCAAATTCACTGCTTATATAATAGAATTGGAAGAAAACATTTGGCCTGAAATGGCTATAATTCTAGAAGTTTAACTTTCTTATTTTCTATAACTGATGCTTCTAAAAGTGGAAGTTGCTGCAAAA
>NW_024527080.1:0-1024 GCF_017590135.1 Pyrgilauda ruficollis
TGTGCTGACAACTACAGTCATTTCACAGTTCAGGTGGATATCTGTCTAATGAATATAAACTCCAGTTCCAAGAGAACTATACTATAAGGAAGAGCATCTGGTAGATGAGAGAGACCTCAGTATGTCTTTAGTTTCCTTTCTAAATAATATATCACTGGTGAAGGAGCTCTTCAGTTGTACTTAGGTACACTTGCCATAGTTGAAATTGAAAAATTTTGCTACGAAAATATCTGGATCAGAATAAGAGCAATCATTTCCTGAAAGCAATACATTATCTTTCCATATTTACTACAAGTACAGTTTCACAGTTAGACCACGATAACTTGTAAACTCAGGCAATTTTAAAAGTAATTATCATTCCCTGGTGAAGACATTATTAACCTTATGTTATATAGTGCCTTTTATCCATATAAATCCCAAAGCATTTCGAGGACTATTCAAAGTAGTATGTATGACCAGTAATTTTTTTTTACCACACATGGAAATGAAAGCACCTGTGCTGAAATAATGATACTATTTGGTGCTCATAATACAATATTACAGGTTTGTTGGAGTGGAAATAAGTTAATAATTGACACCAAAGAGGAACCTAGGAAAGCAGAAAGTTGTAATTTCTTCTAGACTGCAGCACTAACCCAGATAGCATGCATTTTTATCATAAGTGACGTTTAATCTCATATGCTCACACACTGAAATCCTATTTTTTCTATCTTATCCAATAAAAAATGCAGTCAAACACTATCACTGGCTTTCTAAATATATTCAAGAGAATATTAATGTACAATAAATATATATAGAATGAGTTCAATTCACAGGTCACAAGTCAGGCCCCAAAACTACCCTTAAAATTTAAGTTTCATTCTTTCTTGAAATGAACATATTTAAACATTGCCAAAAGCTTACTGATTGCCCCAACTCTACTTCAAACATTTTAAATGATGGAACAAATACTGTGTCATCTACACTGTGTGCCAAATTTAAAAATGGAGTGCTGTATGTATAAAACCATGCACTGAAATATTTT
>NW_024527081.1:0-1030 GCF_017590135.1 Pyrgilauda ruficollis
AAAAAAAAAGGTAAAGGCAAAAGGTAAAAAATTCCATATATATAGTCAATAGGAATTTTTACCAAATGAAATGTGACCACTTACAAGATTTTATTTTCTATCTCTCAAGAACAAAAGTGACATTGAGAATATTGTTTCATATATGGATCCTCTTGTATTTGCAATCAGAATATTTAATACTCCTATCTAGAAATTCAAGAAAACAATCGTCTTTGCCCTAAAATTCAAGCATGTTTTAGAAATTTTCCATGCTACTATTGGAAAAACAATAGTCATTTCTGCTAGGAAGAATATTCAGGGAATACTCTCTTCTAGCCAGCCTTCTCTTTATTCAATGAAGCAAGACTCTGGTGAATAGTAAGAGTGCAATCCTTGAAAATGTTAAGCATTTAAACACTGCAGAGTGCTGCTAGAGATAGCAAAGACACCTCACATTCAGCTGGTCAGGGAAATTACTTTACATGTTTAATAAAATGTATGAGGATGACCGAAAGACAGACTACCAATGCAAATAGTTCTGCTCAGGGTAGTTTTCTTTCCCCTTCAAATAATTACACAGCATAATATTTGTGTATGTTATACAATCTGCAGAAAATCTGAAGGGTTAAACATAGAGCCATAAACAAAATGACCATGGTGACTACTGTGAGAGTTCTAGCCAATATGCTTTTTGCAGCTCCACACCAGTGCTGTGGTGGCATTTTAGGACTTCATGTGACGCCCTTGAAAAGCACTATGCTCATCAGCTACTCAAATTGAGTAGTTCCATGTTTAAACTTTAGTGTGAATGACCAATGGTCTAAATTAGTATTTTAGATGGCCTTCAAGCAGGACACTCTCAAAAGCTCATGGCAAATCACCTTCCATAATGATTAACAAGGACAAAAAAATACACACTTTTATTTCTGTTGATTTGTTTCCCAAAGGAAAATTTGATTGGGAGACTTTGAATCGGCTTCGGGGTGTGAACTATAGACCACGTCATGTAGATCACAAGAGCTTGTTAAAAGAAGTCCTGAGTTTTCACCAG
>NW_024527082.1:0-1034 GCF_017590135.1 Pyrgilauda ruficollis
TTTTTTTTTTTTTTTTATAATTAGGGAAAGGAATCGCACTCCAGAGCAAATCAAAGAATATTGAACAAAAGCATAATCTATTCCTTTTCAGAGGTGGGGTTTTTTTGTAATTCATCCACTCTAAAAGAAACAGAACTAAGCCTTGCAAACCCTCTGGGAGTGGAAATATTTCCATAATCTGTCCATGTAGGAAGAACAGAGGATGCACAAGCAAGGAGAGACAAATCCACCTGTATTCCTGCAGAATCCAAGCCTCTTTCTCAAAAATTCTCTTCCCATTCCTTTTCTTGTCTCGAGAACTACCAAACAATTTCCCAGAGCTGGGTTTGAGCTCTCTAACACTTGAAATTTTACCTTAAAACCCCAACCACCTGAACACTTAAATTTAGGGTGCTTGTTGTGGCCAGGTACCAGCTTTAACTGGGACCAGTCCAGGTGTTTGTTAAACCAGTTCTGGGGCCACCAGCTCCTGCACACTGAACACGCTCCAACTTCGCAGCCTCAGCTGGAATGCTTTTAAATGGTTGGAATAAGGAAAAAAAAAAAAGGGAGAAAAAAAGCTGGAAGAACACACTGGTGTGAGGGAGGCAATGCAGAGCTGGAGAGAGCCCAGGAGGAGCAGAATTCCAAGGAGGATGGAGGCAGGAAGGGCTCAAGGAGACTGGGAAGGGAGGTGGGGCCGAACCGGAGCGAGCGGAGGCAGCTCAAGCTCTAAACCTCCCGCTGATGGGAGCTGCTCCCTGTTTGGAGGTGACATCCCCCAGTCTGGAGGGACAGTGACCCCCAGGCAGGCTCCCTGCAGTGCAGTCCCCCCAGCTGTCCATCCCTGGGGCTCCCGGGGGTGTCTCTTACGCGGGGTCCCGCACGTCGCGGGTGATGCGGTAATTCCAGTCCCGGAAGAACTCGTTCTCCTTGTCGAACTCCCGCTCGTCCTCCCCGATGGTCACTGTGAACCTCTTCTCCTCAAAGTCAGGCTCCTGCTCTTTCCTCATCGTTGCTTTTTTTAATACCTTTTTAAAGAGAACAAAAAAAAA
>NW_024527083.1:0-1036 GCF_017590135.1 Pyrgilauda ruficollis
AGTTTGCAGGGCTCAGGCAGGCAAGCCGGGTGCCACTGGTGCCACTCAGGGTTAGGGAATTGTGTGTGGCCAAAGCGGGAAAGATGCCAGTGGCGTCTGGCTCTGGGCAAGGCCTGCGGCCAACATGGAGCAGGGAGGCCTGCCATGAAAGGGGCCAGGGACAGCTGCCCTGGGTCTGGAGCCCTGCACGCCTGGGGCTGAGGGCACCTGGGTGACACCAAATCCTGCCTGGAACATGGCATGTGTGAGAGACGGTCTGGAGTTCCACTCCGTTGCCACACGACTCTCTCAAGCATGGGGACATGGGGACCCTGAGGACCCTGATGGGAATTCTGGCCTGCCTGGCGGATGAAAGCCAAATAATCCTGAGGCCCCTGAGCAGAGGTCTGGCCTGCCAAGCGAACATTCTCCGCTGTGTCTACAATGCCTGCTTCTGGCAGGGCCTGCCAAGGGGGCGACACGCCCTATATGCTGGCACCGGTTTGGCGACAATAGCTTGAGCATTTCCCCACCTCTTGGTCTGGTTGGACTTTTCTGGCCTAACCTTTGGTGGTACCTCCCCTCACAAAAGAGCCATCATCTGCTTTTCAAACACAGTGACGGACACACTGGGACGGGAGAAGCCTCCCTCTCAAGGACTGAGACATGAAATCCCTAACACGGGGGAGGTGTGTGGGGGAGGCGACCTGACCAAAAGCGAGATGTTTGCCTGCAGGTGTGGCCATTGGACCAAGAAGACAATGGTTCTCACCTACTGATGAGAACATAGACTGTCTGTCCCTTCTTTCCCCTCAGCGATTTCAATGGACTTATTCTTTATTGGATCTGTTCCCCCTTGGTGATTTCAAGACCTGTTCCCCCCTCAGGAATGGGCTGTACTAGAACCTTGAGTTCACCAGGTGTTTTGAGATTCACACCAACCTGACAAGACAGAACAATTGGTTGGACAACGAGGATTGCTTCTCTCTGTTGGTAGCTATATTCCCCCCTCTCCTCTTGCTCTCTCTCTTTTATCTCCTTTCTAATCCTTCTATCA
>NW_024527084.1:0-103 GCF_017590135.1 Pyrgilauda ruficollis
AAAACGGGGGAAAAAAGGGGAAAAATATTTAAAAAAAGGAGGAAAAATCGGGGAAAAAAAATTTAAAAAGGGGGGAAAGAAAAAAAGAGGAAAAAAAAAAAAA
>NW_024527084.1:373-1030 GCF_017590135.1 Pyrgilauda ruficollis
AAAAAAAGAAAAAAAAAAAAATTTTTAAAAGGGGGGGGAAAAAAAAGGGGGAAAAATAAAGAAAAAGTGGAAAAATCGGGAAAAAAATTATAAAAAAGGGGGGAAATAGTGAAAAAAAACGGGAAAAAATTTTAAAAAAAAGAGGGAAAATCCGGGAAAAAATAAAAAAAGGGGAAAAAACCGGGGAAAAAGGGAAAAAATTTAAAAAAAAAGGAGGAAAAATCCGGAAAAAAAAAAAATCCAGAATGAACAGAAAGAAATCAAGAAAGAAAACAAAACAGGAAAAAAATTAAATTAAAAAAAAAAAAAAACAGGAAAAATTTGAAGGGAAAAAAAGGGGAAAAAGCTGAAAAAAAACCACAAAAATTTTAAAAAATTAAAAAAAAAAACCCAAAGAAAAGAGGGAAAGCGGAAAAAAAACCACAAAAATTTTAAAAAATTAAAAAAAAAAACCCAAAGAAAAGAGGGAAAAAAAACTCGGGAGAAAATTCAGGGAAAATAAAAATAAAAATAAGAAAAGAAAACTGGAGAAAAAAGAAACAGAAAAAAAATGGGAAAAAAGGGAAAATCCGGGAAGAAAAATCGGGTTAAAAAGAAAGAAATACATGAGTAAAAAAGAAAAAATAAATCAAATAAAATAAATAAAATAAAATAAAA
>NW_024527085.1:0-1028 GCF_017590135.1 Pyrgilauda ruficollis
TTTTTTTTTTTTTTAAGTTTCTTCCCTGACGTTTTTGTGAGGGCAAATGGAGTAATTTTGTGTTGTACTTTTGAAGGTTTAGAAAAGCATCCCAACTTGTTAAATCAGTTGGTCACATAAAAGAGATGTTTGAGCAGAACATTACATATCCGTAGAAAAATGGAAAGAGGGCCCACAGGGCTGTACACCAGACACCAGCCCCTGTCCCAACTTGCTTCTTCTTCTGTCTATGTCTTTCTATCATTTGAAATGCATTTGCAAGGCAAAAGGTGTCTAACTTCAACAGCTAATCATGGAACAGATTACGTGTCTTGGTATGTTTGGTCAAAATATTCTGTGAAAATAGGCAACTTAAGATGTTTTCATTAACAAAGATGTAGAAGGAAAACTGGCAGCTCTTGGTTAAAAAGATATAAATTATTGAAAATTTTGAATTAGACATACATGTAGTATTTACACATACAGTACATGTGCACAAAGACACACACACTTGTAACGTAAAGCCTGACTTCTTGGTCTTGTGGCCTTTTTTCAATTCTTAGCTCTTAGTGCAAGGGTCTGCAAGTGGGGTTTCCTGAGTTTACTGTCCACCAAAGTGGAAGCCTAATCTGTGGCTGGAGAATAAATAAGTCTTGGAAGACCTGGCTCCCAATCCTGATTTTGTCAAAAACCTATTGCACGAGCTTGCATAAGAAATTCACGGAACGTTTTGTGCTTCAATTTCCCTTTCGGGGAGGGAAGGATGTAGCTGTTTCACACTAGTGCTGCTGTTTACAACCTTTCAGAAAAAGTATCTTGAATTTTGGAAGCTATAAAACAAATTTAAAGATAACAGGAAGAAATTATATCTCTTTTTGATTCAAAGTAATTTCCAGTTGTTGTAATCTTATGCACACAGACACACACTCATCCCGAGGTCAACAGAGCTACACACCTGCTGTGTTGGAAACAAAAATGGATATTCTCCAGGACTCTGTAACTCCAGAGAATGGGATAGTAAGAAAATATATATGTATATATATATATAT
>NW_024527086.1:0-1030 GCF_017590135.1 Pyrgilauda ruficollis
AAATGGGGGGGAAAAAGAAATTTTTGGAGGAAAAATTGGGGGTAAAAAGGGGAAAAAATGAGGGAAAATCAAGGAGAAAATTGAATTTTTTTTGGAGAAAAAATTGGGGGAAAATTGGGAAAAAATTGGAATAAAATGGGGCGAAAATGGGGGAAAAAATTGAAATATTTGAGGCAAAAATGGGGAAAAATTGGGGAAAAAATGGGAAAAAATTGGGAAAAATGGGGAAAAATTGGGGAAAAAATGGGAAAAAATTGGGAAAAATTGGGGAAAAATTGGGAAAAAAATGGAAAAAATTTGGGGAAAAAATGGGGAAAAATTGAATTGAAAATTGGGGGAAAGGGAAAAGAATTTGTAAAAAAATCAGGGAAAAAATTCCGGAAAAATTGGGAAAAAATTGGGAAAAATGGGGAAAAATTAAATTTAAAAATGGGGTAAAATGGGAGAAAATTGAAATTAAAATTCGGAAAAAATTTGGAAAAATAAAAAAAAAATTGAAATAAAAAATTGGAAAAAATTGGGGAAAAATTGGGAAAATTTGGGGAAAAATTAAATTTAAAATTGGGGAAAAATGGGAGAAAATTGAAATTAAAATTCGGAAAAAATTTGGAAAAATTAAAAAAAAAATAGAAATAAAAAATTGGAAAAAATGGAAATAAAATGGAAAAAAATGAAATAAAATTGGGGGAAAAAGAATAAAAATTTATTTGTAAAATGGGAGAAAATTGAAATTAAAATTCGGAAAAAATTTGGAAAAATAAAAAAAAAATTGAAATAAAAAATTGGAAAAAATGGAAATAAAATTAAAAAAATGAAATAAAATTGGAGGAAAAAGAATAAAAATTTATTTAAAATTTTGGGGAAAAAAATTTAAAATTTTTACTGAAAATTCAGAAAAAAATTTGAAATAAATTTTTTAAAAATTTCAGGGAAAAATTGGAATTAATTTTTATTAAAAAGGGGAAAAATGAAAGGAAAAAGTGAAAGTATTTGGGGAAAATGGGATTTAAAAATAAATAAATAAAAATAA
>NW_024527087.1:0-1030 GCF_017590135.1 Pyrgilauda ruficollis
AATCTGATCACATATGGTTGAAATCTCCTGAAGTTAGCAGATGCTCTCTCTTACACACTCAAGGTTTGGCAGTGCTGAAAAGAAGCACGGCCAGCATATCATTTACACACAGTGACACCAATACACATCACTCCGACTGTACCACCGGCTACTTGCCTAAATGCCACAAAGAGCGATCGGGAAAATAGATTTCCAGTCAAGCCAGTCAGTTGCTGAAGTTAAGTTCAATAAACAGCCTTATAAAGAAATGCATGTGATATCACCAAAAAGATTTGGATTAGATCATGCTGTTTTCCCCAAAAAAACCATTTTATCTCCTGAATTATGAGATATTCTGATTATTATGCTGATATTCACACACCAAGAGAAAAATTGGTTTTGCTCTCAGCTGCATATAACAAAAAACCACTAAATACATCTCAGCACAGTCATCAATGACTCCCTTAGGCAGGAGTATCTGCAAAAATAAACAGGTCACAGCCAATAAGCATTGTTTAGGGAAAACCCTGGAAATGATACAAAATCTGCCAGTCATGACTGGAATGCCCTGACTGAGCTGCACTCAGCGGAGTTTCCCAGGACTATACCAACAAGTGAATGCAGAAAAGATATCAGCAGAGTTTTTTTGCTGTGGAAACAGCTAGAACATTAGGAGAAATAATCCTTTTGTAAGAGATCAGGATACCTGTAGGTATCTCAGTCTGGGCTCAGTTAGCCATTAGCAAAGGTAGGTCAAGTCCTCACTACTGGAGTGTCAGGTGGCTGTCAAACTCAGCAAGCAAACTGAGGGCATTGAGCAGGACAGACTGTAAGCAAACAGACATTTCAGACGGAAAAGTAGTAGCAGGAAATCCTGGAGAGGACTTGAAACTAAGCATAATATCAGGGAGCCCACAATAGATTCATACATAACAGCACTGGAAGAACGTGAGTTTCTGACCTTGTACTTCTTTCAGCATGGAAAAGAACTGCCATTATCAGATCTAAAGTTTCAGTTTTAATGCAACAAGATCAGCTGGGGGTGGGGGGG
>NW_024527088.1:0-1030 GCF_017590135.1 Pyrgilauda ruficollis
GGGGAAAAGGAGGCTCAGGGGGGACCTCCAGGCTCTCTGCAACTCCCAGGAGGGTACAGCAAGGAGGGGGTCAGGCTCTTTTCCCAGGAAAAAAAATGTTGGGCTGTTGGATTGGTGACCAACTGTCCTTCCAACCTTTGTCCACCACTGAGAGCTCCTTTCTTCTGCCTTTCCAGCTCATCTGTAAAGAACAGGTGCAACATACCAGGCCCACCATCCACCTGAAAGAACCCAGAACCTGTGTAAGTACCATCTTTTTAACTTCCGTGGAGAATTAGCAGCTGTTGGAAGTTCAGATTTTAACCTGTGTTGCTCTGAGGATGTGAGAAATAGCTCAGAAATCAGGGAATTTCATCAAAGATGCAACCAATGTAAAATGGTGAATGCAAATCCATGGTCAGCAGTGTCACCTGTGGGGGATTGCGGCAGGAGGACAAGAGAACAGTGCTGTCTTCTCCAAGTAGAAGGACCAGCTGAGCCCACCCAGGTCTTACAGAAAGACAAATGGAAAATTTTAAAAGGTAAATCTTTCCCTATGCCAGCAGGAAAGCTTTTTTTGCCTAATCTGAGGGGCCGAAATTTTGTCCCAAAACCCAAGAAAAAATTGAGGTGTTCCTCTACAGTTATTGTGCACTTGTGAGATCTTGTACCTCACTCTGGGCTAGGCTGGCATCCAACTGCAGAGCAACTGGGAAGCAGAGGAGCTGGAGTTTGGGACTCACTGTGCCCCTCAATGCCCTCATAGGACCCTTAAGTGGGAAAGGAAAAACTCCATTTCACTGGTGTCAGACCTTTTACAAGACCAGGGAGCAACAAAATGTGATGGGAAGGCTGGGGGCAGGCACGCCCAACTCAGGACCACACACCAGGACCCTTTCTGGTGGGTGGGCACTGTCTGCTGGTGTTCCTGAGGGATATCCACCTTCAGAATGGTTCTGTGAGCTTCCTGGAACAGGGAAGATGCACTATACTGGTAAGTTCCAAACAGGAATAAGTTTTAAGTTGGTGAAAAAGAGGAAGAGACACCAGA
>NW_024527089.1:0-32543 GCF_017590135.1 Pyrgilauda ruficollis
CTTCAGAAGTCCTACTGTAGATGGATTATCAGACAGTCCAGGCAAGGTGTTCAAAAAGCAAAAAACCACACTATATACTGCCCCGTCTCTCTGTCCTACCAGCCGTGGGGGAGCAGGCTGATAACAAACCAAAACAAACCTTGCTCTTCAGAGCCGGTCTTGAAGGCACAGAACATAATATCCAGCATTAACAGAACACACGATTGGGGATACAAGCATCATAAACTCACCCTAGGACACCACCCCTGTAGCCCTTCCCCCCTGCTGTAGCCACAGCTCTCTCCATAGAGAGCAGCAGGCTCGACTTCCCCAGGCATTTTCCTGGGGAAGGCTGTGAGAAGATCAGAGAAAAGAATGAGAAACAATTCTTATCTCCACTTGCTGTACCTGTTGTGCACATGTGGAATGTGTTATGGAGATTTGTTTACCAAAGAATGATTTCTTAATTGGACACTGTATGGTGTTTGGATTGATTGACCAATTAGGTCAAAGCTGTATCGGACTGTCTATAAGGGGATGAGTTTCTTAACTATAGTATAATAGAGTATACTACAATAAAATGATGGATCAGCCTTCTGGAATCATGGAGTCAGTGGTAATTATTACCCCGTTGAGTCCACCTTGCTACAACAATTGGTGACCCCCAACGTTGGGTGCAGCCTAGGCTGAAGAACCAGGACCCTGATGGATCCGGCCGAGTTCGCAGCCAAGGCTGAACATGGGAGGGTCTGCTGAACCCTCACAGAAATCATGTCCGGCAACCCTTCGTGGAGTTGCGGTATGGGAGATGCCTTGGGACTCAGCTGGGACCCCACCAGGACTCCATCAGACCCTCGCTAGGACCCTGCAGCACCCCATGCAGCCCGCTGGTAACCCGACACCTTCTGCTTCCCTGCAAAGGTAACAGTAATCTTTCCCGGTGTCTTCCTAGAGATCAGTCCCTTTGGACCACGTTTTGTCCCCGCAGCCTTAGAGGCTGGGGCGGAGAACAGATGTCCCAACAGTAGCACTGCCCGCAACCTGGGGTGGGTGTGGGGTTGGGAAAAGTTGCCTGCAAAATGGGCGTCTGAATTTCCATGCCAGAACATGTAACCCTTACAGTGTGGGAATATATGATTCGTCATAAGAGACTTCCTGTGTTGGAAGATGCTCTCTACAGGCTTTTCAGTTGAGCAAAAGTTCATGGCTTCCCCGTGGACATGGAAACCACCCTGGATCTGCATGCCTGGGATTCACTGGGTCTCTGTCTCTGCGGGGAACTCAGGGGAGATACGAATGTACCTCAACTACTACCGATCTGGTCAATGCTTTCCAGGGCAGTGAGGGGCCAGACCCCATTGGAAGGCAATTCCACCTTGGTGGCCACGTCCGACATGGATGTAGAGGAGCAACCCCCCCCCCTCCCCCCAGGCAGGTGGCCATCAGCCTCTCCATCGCGGACCAGCCAGGGACCGATCCGTTCAAGGACATCCACCTCTGGTTCCTTCCCCCCCCCCCCCCCCCCCCCGCAGGGGGTGGCCGGCATTGCCCACAGGGCACTCGGAGCATCTCTCTCCTCGCTTCTTGGTGCATGTGCAGGAGGGATCAAAGCCTTCAGCGGCTCCACCTCTACGGTCAGCAATTGTTCCGACTGGAGCCGCGGTCGCTCCTACCCCTTTGACTTCGCCAGTGCAAGAGGGACCATCGCCCCCTCCTCCTCCCCCCCGTGCAGTATGTGGGTCGGCCCCGCTGCTGGGTTCTCCCCCTCTTGCACCACAGGAGGGTGCGGAGCTGCCCCCGCCGTCAAGAAGAAAGGCAGCCGGTTCCGCGCCAGCACATCCAGCCCTCCTGCACTGCGGTCTGAAGCCGGTTCATCAGCAGCGGTGCCTGCAGTGCCGGCTGGGGATGCTGCCTCTAGCCGGCCCGGCTCCCATCCGGGACGCGAGTTGTAGCACTGAGGAAGATCCCCATTCCGCCTTGCGGCTCCTGGCTGCCCCGCCCCCTGCTGTTTCCCTTGGGTCCTCAGGGAACACAGACAGGGGCAGCAGCGAGCACCAACCGCCTGTCCCTCCACAGGGGTGTGCCCTCGCAGCTGGGCACCGGCCCGACCATGCCGCAAAATCTGAAGATCAACATTCCTCTGGGGACAACACCTTCCCTGCCGTGCTTTGGAGCACTCTGTGTCTCCTGCTCTCATTCGCAGGGCAGGAGGAGGGGGATCCGGAGAGGCTGTGGCTTGGTCCATGGCCAAGAGGGGCAGGGGAACGGCGAAATGTCATAGGGGTGGCTGAGACACCGGCAGCATGATGGGGGCGGGCAGTTAAGGAGAAGGTGGAAGTGAATCTCCCATCTGGGGATGGGCATGGGCTGTCCCAGGGACCCCAGATCCAGGGGCCACAAGTGATACTAGTACAAAGCTGGGGGAAGGGAACAAGCCGAAAGAATCTGGGCTCGGCAGTGGGGCCGGGTCCCCCAGCCCGCCCGCTGGGTCAGGGTCCCTTGGCCCACCCACCAGGGCCGGGTCACCCCGCCCAGCCACCGTGGCTGGGTCCTAAGGCCCGCTGTCGCTGCTGGCCTTCGGAAGAAAAGGAAAAAGAAAAGGAAAAGGAAAATAAAGGAAGCTACCGTCTTCACTGGCAGCTCAAAGTGCTGGAATGCCATGAGTCAGCCTCGGCTCAAGTGGTTGAATTAAAAGCTGTGGCCATGGCATTCCAGAGATTTTCTCAGTACTTCTGAATATGATAACAGTTTTACACAGAAAAGGTAGTCCTGCAAACCATCCAATTAGAGCTTGGGCTGTGGCCAGGTCCTAAATCTAGCTGGATGGGGATGATTGACAATCAGCCCAGATGTTTTCTGCATCCAAAGGATTTAAGTCATTTTGGCTTGGCAATTTGACCACATATATATATGACAGCTGAGCCTGCTTTCAAAGCAAGTTTGGAAAATCATGATCCGGACATGATTTCCAACTCTGCTGATTTGAGGTTTATCAGCTGTTGCAGACTCTGGGATGACAGTCAGTGCTATAGTGCCTGATGATTATATAATGTCACATGTGTTATTGATCATGTTCATTATCTGATTGATTACTAATAGTTGTTAGTAACTTTCTTCAGCTGTTCTCTGTTTCAGGACTGTCCCAGATTGCCAAACAAATTGTATTCTATTTGCCATCTGTATGGCAGTTGTCTTCTGTTAAGTAGGCAGTTTTCCTTATCTCTTCCACAACCACTCCTCCCTCTGGGGAGACATCTGCTGATAATAGGCTTTTGAATATCACTGGATGACTGATAAGAACTATAGCATCCCATTGTGAGATGCTCCGCCCAGAAGAAGGAGCCAAGCATTCCTACCCCGATATAATCTAGAGATTTTGGAACACCAGCACGGCTTTCTCCACTGGATTTCCCAGAAGAACAGCTGCCTCTTCCACTGAATCTTCAGAGGAAGACTACACCCTTTCTACAGGATCCCTGCTCTGACAGAACCACACCTGACACTCCAGGAGGACTGCAGCCACAATTTCAATTGGACTGCTACCAGCACCCTGACCAACAGGGTGTCAGGTCGTATTCTGACTCTGTCAGTGTTGTTTTGGTTTACTGCATTGTTTATTTTATCTTTTTATTTTCATCACTAATAAAGAACTGTTATTTCTGCTCCCATATTTTTGCCTGAGAACCCCCCTTAATTTAAAATTTATAACAATTAAGAGGGAGGAGGTTTACATTTTCCATTTCAGGGGAGGCTCCTGCCTTCCTTAGCAGGCACCTGTCTTTCAAAACCAAAACAATGACCAAGAAGGACATTCAGGGATGTCAAAGATCAACATGTCCAGTCAATGGACCTTCTCCTGAAACTCAGCTGTTTGGACTTTGAAACAATGATCACTCCTTGCATTGTTGTTTGGTTTTCTTATATTGTAAACCTTGTTTTAATGATATGATAAAAGTAGATATTCTACAGGTAAAAAATCTCCCCGATCATTCTACGTCAGCATCTGATTGAGGTTCTGATTGACAACCAGCAAATTGCTAAGGGAACCTCTTGAGCTGTGTTTGTTCTCTCTGAAAAATGTGTATTTTATGATTTGTGGCAGTGGGGGTTTTAGGGATGTTTGGTCTCTCCTGTTGCAATGGGTTTGGGTGTGTTTGGTCTCTCCCTGTCTGTTTGACTGGCAGTTTGAAGATGTTTTGTCTATGTCTGAAGTTGTTTACCTCCTGTCTAGCCGTGGCAGTTAGAATAATTCCAGCTTTTTCTCTGTCTGTCCCCAAAGGTCCTGCCCGTGTGCCTAGAAAATTCCCTGTCAGTTAAGGTTTTTTCTCTTTGCTATTGGTTTATGTCTTTTCCGCTTCAGCTTATGTTTACAGTTAGTTTCCTGCTCTCTCTTACGTAAGAGCCACTGCTTTCCCTGCTTCACCATTCTCTGCCACTGCCCCTCCCCTTCGAGCTGCACGGCTCCCATGCTCCGCCGGATCCCGCACTCCACTGGCACCCGCTGCAGTTGCAGCCCTCTGCAGCCGGCACCGCTCTCTGCCGCAAGAAATGAGGATGCCCTGCAAGGCATCAGCCACCCTGCTGCTGCCGCCCTCGTCGAGAGAGGGATCGCTCGCATGACCACCGCCACTCATGCGGCTGCTGCTGACGGTGCTGCGTGACCCCCACCACAGGGAGAGAGACTGTAACCGCCGCCCCTGCCGCTGCCTGTGAATGTTGCGTCATCTGTCTCGCGTCGGCGCTGCTGCCACCGCGGGAAAGAATCCACGCTGCCGGTTCCCCAGCACCATTCCTGGTCGGGAAAGAAATAAAGCAGCTTGGAGAAGCAAGCACAGAGTCATTCCTTATTCCTTTACCTCGATCATTAGGCATTTGGTCCACGTTTATCAGCCACCTCTGGTGGTTAGGACCTCAGCGAGTGGCCGAACCATGACCCTGCCTGCTGGCAGCAGAGATAGGGCACGGCCCCTCCTGGCATGTGTCCCAATCACCTCCCACGACCGGGGCGCAATGTCAATAATTGGCTTTTCGCAAATATTAAAATGAATATTATATGTGTTATGTTAGAAAGTTATGCTGTATTAATTTTCTTAAGTAGTGTGTTAAATATAGTTTTAGGTTATAACATTATGGTAAAATAGAAACTATGATATTTAAGATACTTTTTTTAAAGAGAGGAATGAGGTACTCACACCGAGATAGCAGCCACAGGACACCTACATCTTTCAGAGAAAGACAATTTATTGCTCCCTTATCAGGAGAAACTAACTTCTTCCTGCCTCGCTCAGCCTTGAAGACGCTGTCAGGATTCAGAGGAAGAAGTTGACACTGACCAGACAGAATCCTTTGTTTGAATGGAATTTATGCATCATGTATGAGGTGTATGAATATGCAACAGGCGATTGTTCTTAAGAGTTAATCCTCTGTTAACGGGGGTCCTTTTTCGGGCTTATTTTGCCCAGAAAATGTACCCGGACTGTCCATAACTCTTTGTTTTTATTGTCTTGTATTGTCCTAAATCCTAATTGTCCAAATTTTCATTACTCTAATTATATTACTATTTTTATAACCATTTTATTACTATTAAACTTTTAAAATTTTAAAAACAAGTGATTGGCGTTTTTCACATTCTCCTCCCTGCAAAGGGCCCTGCAGAGGACTACAAACACTGCCTTTTTTCTTTAAACACAAAAAGGGTGAACTGTAGCCACAGCTCTCTCCATAGAGAGCAGCAGGCATGACTTCCCCAGGCATTTTCCTGGGGAGGGCTGTGAGAAGATCAGAGAAAAGAATGAGAAACAATTCTTATCTCCACTTGCTGCACCTGTTGTGCACATGTGGAATGTGTTATGGAGATTTGTTTACCAAAGGGTGATTTCTTAATTGGACACTGGATGGTGTTTCGATTGATTGACCAATTAGGTCAAAGCTGTATCGGACTGTCTATAAGGGGATGAGTTTCTTAAGAAGTATAGTATAATAAAGCGATGGATCAGCCTTCTGGAATCATGGAGTCAATGCTAATTATTACCCTGTCGGGTCCGCCTTGCTATGACACCCTGCTTCCAAAACCAGGCCATGCAAACCCAGTACTTTGGACCCTACAAATATTAGTGGTGCTTGTTCAGCCATCTGCATGTTATGAATCCAACTTTTCCTGAAATATTATTTCAGTCAGTGCTCAATTCTCTGATAATGTGAGGCTCCTTATTTATACCCAAATCTCACATTCAAACTATATGTTATGGATTGACTCTGGCACAGTGCCAGTGCCCCCATGAAAGGTGTATTTCCAAAATGGTTACTGTGACAAGAAGGTCACTCACCGGGGCCGGACTCAAAAGAGGAAGTCTCTCTGGGAATGCTCTGCTTTTAACCCCTGTGTGTTCTCAGAGGCATATCCAAGTCCCCAGTGGCCACACCAGGTGCCAGTTTAAAATGTGGCCACTGATTGGTTTGACCATAACTTTCCTAGAAACTCACTTCCTGGTCAAACCATGACAGTCCACCCCTCACCTCTGAGAACACACATTTCATTCCAAAATATTAACAATATTACATTTAAGACACTTCTGCTTACAACAATGACATACACCAAACCTCCACCCCTTGATTTTATCATCAATCTACTTTACAACCCAATACACTATAAACTGGTATTTTATCTTGATAAATTCTCAAGTCTGTAAATAATAACAAATTAGAATGAAAATTCCTCAAGGATAATGGATGAGGAAAAAATAAGTTACTATCTGATTGAGAACCATCATCCTGACTGTCAAGGATGTACCAAACACAGCACATTAGCACCATCTGCTGCCAGTCAGGACAAACTACATGGTTTCTACATACTGCCTTAGGAATATTTTTACAGTGAGCTATAAAAATTTACCCATGTTTCAAGTACATGTGTGACATAACTGAGCAACTGGCTGCCTAAAATGAGTCTGCAGTAAGAAAGAAATGAAGACAACTAAGAGGACCTTTTCATTTCATTTTGAAGAAATGTTAGTGAGATGCTGGAAGCATTTCAGGAGTGATGTGCTCAGCCATGGGCAGCTTTTCTAAATCAAAACTTCTTTTTTTTAAATTCAGTCACAATTTCTAACGAACAACGGTGTTTTTATCTATCACATAATTTCCAAAATATCAGGCACTTCAAGTGAAGATGTGCCCTTACCAATACATAGTGAGATAATAAAGTGGCATTTTGAAATAGTTTTACTTTGATTTGTCAAAACAGTTCTATGATCTGATATTTAAGTATTGCCTGTAACTCCAGCATCAATAGAAATATTCTCCACCAACATTTTGCTTACATGATGTCCTTTTGTAGATGTGATGTATGCAGCTATAGAAATAGAATTGAGTGGGAAATGGACTTCACATAAGAAAATTTTTGGAGGAAATTTTTTTTTGGTCAAATAATGGTTTTCCAATGGGTAATTTAGAATAATCTCTCCTGTTTTCCTGGAAGAAAAAAGGGAACCTGTAAGGAAATGACAAAACGTGACCATTTTTTAAAGTGGCAGTCTCTTTCTTACTTTTAGATAACAACATTTTTAATGTTGATTCTAAGATCCAAAAGCTAGAAAGAGGAAAAATTTACTCTTTTACATGCTTCATGGCTCCCAGTTTCTGTTGAATGAAAACCAAAGTGGTGTCACTCCAAATTTTGAAACTATTGCAAGGGCTGGAAAAGGAGTGTTCTGAACTTATTAAAAAAAAAAAAAAAAAAAAAAAAAAAAAAAAAAAAAAGGTATATGAAGTAGTAACTCTTCTTTTTCCCTCCTTTCTATTTGGATTTAACTAAACCCTATCTTCCAACAAAAGTATCTTTTTCTTCTTTCCTACCAAATCTACATTCAAGTTTTCTCATGTGAAGTGGGTGCCTAAAGGCATGTGCAACCCTCCTGTCATCTGCACCCCATTAAACAAGTGCATAAGCAATAATCTGCTGAGATAAAATCCTTTTTCATACTTTCTCCTACAACTTTTGCCTTTACCTATCACTATCATGGTTTGACACAGGCTAAAAGCCAGGCACTCACAAAAAAAACTATTTATTCATTCTCTTCTGCTATAGTTAAGCAGAGGAGGGGGAAAGAAAAATTGAAGGGCTCATGAGTTGAGATAAGGATTAGGAGAAAAAACACTCTAACAGCAAAATAAGTTCAAACTTAAACAGTATAAAGAAAATCTATTATTAACAGAATTAAAACTGGGTAATGAGAACTAAAATAAACCTTTAGGACACCTTTTTTTCCAGTCTCTCCCTCTTTCCCACCAACAGCGCAGAGACAAAACGTGGGGTCATTAGTCAGTTTGTCATTTCTAAATATCTTTCTTCAGTTTCCTTAAAGAAAGGAGTCCCTTTTTTCTGCTGTGCTGTGGGGTCCTTCTCATAGGAGACAGTTCTCTGTGAACTTTTCCAGTGTGGTTTTAATTTTCACAAGTAGCAGTCCCGCTTGACCTGCTGCAACATCCCTCCCATGGGCAAACAGTCTTCCCACAACCGTTTTACATGGGTCATTAGTTCATGGGGTGTGGTCTTATAAGGATGAGCTGTTCTTGTTTGGAAGCAAGGGTCCTCTTTCTTTATCTCTGGAAGCAAGGGTCTTCTCTCTCTGAGTTTCCCACTAGATTACAGCTGGCTCCATTCAGTGCCTCTCTTCACGCAGGGCACCAAAAAGAAGCTGCTGCTGCCACCGTTGCCTGGCTGGTTAAAAGCGACTGAGCAAGCAAAGTTCATTTGCCCTGGCCCTGGCACCTCCCCATCCCCAGAAGAAGAAAAAGGACTGCATGCATGTTTTCTTTCTTAAATATGTCATCACAGAGGCGTTACCAACTTCTCTGATTGGGCCAGCAACATGCCCATTGTCAGAGCCTTCAGGGATTGCTGGACATAGAAGCTTTGAGCAGCTTGTCTCTCAGAAGCTGCCTCTGTGGCTTCTCCCACCCACCAAAAAAACCCAGATTGTTTTAAACTAACACAATCACTTTAAAGCAAATGATTGCAGGTTTTTCTATGAGTCTGGTTGTTCTTGGTGGCGTTTAGGTTTTGCTCAGTTTTGCTTTTGGGGGGGGCTTAGCTCAAGAGGACAGGCCACCACAGAGTGCCACATGTTAGGTCTTTGCCTTTGCTTCAGCTCTCAGTTTCAGATAGCCAAGCCCAAATGCCTCAGCAAGGTGGTGTTCTCCCAGATCTTGTTACAAGGCTACTGCTGTGTGGTTGTGCTTGACTCCTCACAGTGGACAAAACTCTCGGTGAGAAACTGCTGTGAGGGATTTTATGTATGGAGTGTGCCAAAGCGTCCCTTGCTCCTTTGCCCAGGAAGGGGATGAGGTGGTGGTATTCTGAGAATGTGGCACAACCATGCAGGCAGCCCCACACTGCACAGTCCTGTGGAGATGGCCCACTGGCCATGGCAGAGGCAGGATGGCAGCCAACTGAGGTGATGCTGGATGAACCAGGGCCTTTTGGCACCCGCTGCCACCACAGTCATCCCCCATCTCTCCCCCTTCCCCACAGGGGCTATGGGACCCACCACACCCTTCTCCTTTTCTGTAAGACAGCCCAGGTGCATTCTGTCCTGACACTGGGCTGCAGCACCACCTCACTTGCTCTGCCTGCTATCTGTTTAAAGAGCCTCAGCAGCTGTTGGGAAGCAGCATGGGGGTGCGTGGGTTGAGGTGGCATTACGTCCTCAGCAGTCAGCATTTTCAAGGGATGGCTGTTCCTTAAGTTGCCTTCCCTATAGATTATTGTGCATGTAGACTGTTTCCCATATCTGCTCTGCCTATCAGTTTACCACTTTATGGGCCATCTCACCTGCTGGGACCCACCTAGATGTCAGGTCATCTTGTTATCCTGAACATGGTTGTTGCCCTGTTCTTCTAAGTTCTTCTAAGCCTTCTGATGTTTACATTCTTGTAATGAACTTTCTCACACACTTTATGTAAATAATTGTTTTACATTCTTCTCTGGAGGAGGAGAAATTTGATGGAGTGTTGGTTTGTCCAGTGTCATTGGAGAGGTGGCACTTTCATCCTCCAATCCACTGTCACTTTTGAAAATCTATAAATGTTGGAGTCAGAAAATAAACTTCCCTTCTTTTTCCCTTGGAGGTTCCAGCTTCCATGTCGTTTTATTTCGTGTCCTATAGCGACACATGGTCTCATTACTTAGTGCACAGTGCCAAGTCACACACCAAGGAGAAGTGTTTTCCTTTTTTATTCTAGTTGGCGCAAAGTAGGGAGCTGTGTGGTAACCCGCAAAAGACTGGCTGCCCAATCATCAAAACATTGCACTATTTATACATTTTTACAAAAAAAGGAATCAGTATTTGTTGGTTACATAACTTTTTTTTAATTAGTACTCAAACTCCTATTTGCTAGTTGTATCTCTTGCTTCTCATGCTAATTAGTCTGCATGTGCAGTTTTTCCTTCCATTTGAGTCAGGGGTCCATTTTGAGTAAGTGGTCAATGGGTCGGTGGTCGTGATCTCCCCTGCCGGAATTACCTTTCCCCCAGTTACTGCTCAGTTCTGCTGACTTCACTCCTGGTGGTTCTCGTCCAGACAGCCCATTCATCTTTGGATTGTCTTCCCTGTTCCTTAAAACAAAAGATTAGCCAAGCATACAAGTTTCACAATGCAATTGCTTAATTGCAACTGTCTAGCTATAGCTATTGTTTAACAACTAAAGAATAATTACAAAGTTTGATTCAGATCTTGAGGAGCTTGATATCATTTCCCTCCTTAGAGGCTACGAGATTTGTCCTTATGACAAGGCTTGTAAGCCTCACTACTTTTCTTAGCTATTATCATGTGAACTCCTACTGTTGATTGTATAATTAATCTTTTGAGACAACTCAAGGTAATGCAAAGAGTGATAATGACAATAACTATTGAAATTATAGTTTTAAGCAAACTTGCCAACCATCCAGTAATGAAGAATCCAAAACTATGTAATATTTCATTTAACTCTTCATTGAGTTCCTCAAGTCTCTACTTGACTTACCTACTTGCTTTATTTTTTCAATTTGACAGTCTAAAACTTTTGCAACATTAGAGATGTGTACACAACAGTCTTTATCATTCAAGTTTAAATATCCATATACTCTGTGTTCTTGTAATAATAAGCCTTAAGGTAACCTGTTCTGTAAACTCATTTTTGAGGTTGCCTATTATGCCCTAGGATTTTGCTTTTTATATATTTTTCATATATTTTTACCTTGTTAAACTATTATTGTATAGTTATATAGTTTCATAGCTTCTTCAGTACTTTTCCAGTACTTTGTTAGACAAACACATTCCTGGAATCCTATTCTAATCTTGCTTCTACAGTAAACCAAGGCCATTCTACTTTCCCATGTATGCAGACAAAAAATGTGGGGCTAGAACCAAGGGGGGAGGCTTCAGTAGGAGGCCAAACCAAGGGGGAAATTACTTCCTTAACTGTACTTCGAATTGGGGATTCTTGTCAATTAAGCTAATTTGCTAAACTTATAAGTGTTATAGCCCTATATCATGTGTGCATTTTGGTGTGCATTCTGCTGCGCATTTTTGCCATAAGAGCACCTAAAGGACCTCCAATAAACGGTAACTGCTTTTTATCCTTTTAAACTTGTTCAGCTTGTGATTTCAGGGCTGATAAAGGCATCAACTGGTGCTGAGCATTCAAGTCTTGCAATCCTTCTCTAGTGGCATTTGCTAAGACCTCTACTTGTCCAGTTAAATTATACAACCACATGCAATTTGGGAAAGACCTAATGTGTGGACTGAATATGGATTCTAATACCCACCCTACTACAGTTCTGGTTGAAGGGTGTCTCCAAGGACTATTATTTCCTCTTTATTCTTTCGCATAATTTTGTTTCGAAAAGCCTTTTCCTTTCTAAGGGGCATGAAGTCAACATTCTTAAAGTATATCTTTTTACTTTCCCCCATAAAGGTAGATGGATCATCCATGTCCTGTCATCATTTACCCAGACTGTATATCCCATTGATGGAATGTTGTTGATTTTACATGTAATGGGGGTATTTTTCATAACCATATTCATCCAAGTATCTTTTATTGTGGAATAATTCCTGCACAAGCATCCTAATCTTAAAGCACCTGCTATTGGTCTGACTCTTTGGATTTCTATTTTGGAAGTTGAACATGCTCTTGGAGAAGAACCTTTTCGTAATATCCAAACTAAACCTCCCCTGACTCAGCTTCATGCCGTTTCCTTGAGTCCTGTCACTGGTCACCAAAGAGAAGAGATCAGTGCCTGCCTCTCTGCTTCCCCTCGTGAGGATGTTGAAGACCACAATGAGGTCTATACTCAGTCTCCTCCAGGCTGAATGAATCAAGTGATCTCAGTTGCTCCTCATACGACTTCCCCTCCAGGCCCTTCACCATCTTCGTGGCACTCCTTTGGAGACTGTCTAATAGTTTAATATCTCTTTTTCTATTGTGGTGACCAAAACTGCACACAGGACTCAAGGTGAGGCCACACCAGTGCAGAGGAGAGTGGGACAATCACCTCCTTTGACCGGCTGGCAATGCTGTGCTTGATGCACTTCAGGACATGGTTGGCCCTCCTGGCTGCCAGGACACTGCTGACTCATATCCAACTTTGCATCAACCAGGACCCCCAGGTCCCTTTCTGCAGTGCTGTCCTCCAGCCTCTCATTCACCAGTCTATACACACAACCAGGGTTGCCCTTTCCCAGGTGCAGAATCCAGCACTTGCCATTGTTAAACTTCATACAGTTGGTGATTGCCCATATCTCATTTGTTCAGGTCTTTCTGTAGGGCCTCCCTGCCTTCAAGGGAGTCAACAGCTCCTCCCAATTTACTGTTGTTGGCAAATTTACTTAGTATTCCTTTGACTCTTGAGTCCAAGTCATTAATGAAGATGTTGAAGATCACTGGGCCAAGGATGGAGTCCTGTGGAATGCCACTAGTGACCCATCGCTAGTCTGATGTTACCTCATTCACTACAACCCTTTGTGCCCAACCCATGAGCCAGTTGCTCACCTGTCATATAACATGATTATCCAGCTGTGTGCTGGACATTTTGTGCAGAAGGATTCTGTGAGAGTGTTGGAGGTTAGGATTTTTTCCTTTTTTTTCTTTCTCTTGCCATGTGGAGGGGTACCAAGATTGGCAGACCCTGTGAGGTTGCAAAGGAAGCCCCTCTTCTATCTCTTCTGTGGGCGTATCTGCTATTACCAATGTGGAGAGAGGTGGCTGAGCTCATGCCACAGCACCCCCTGAAGTGGTGGGGGAATCATTGCACCTGTCCTGCCAGGAGGTAACAGCGCCCCTGCCAGCTGTGACCATAACTACACCAAAGTGTAAAGGGCTTGACAGCCGAGAGAAGGCTGTGGTTGGGTTTCTGGTTTTGTTTGCTGTTGCTGCCATTGTTGTTGTTTGTTTGCCTTGTTAAACATATACATATTAGTAAAGAACTGTTATTCCTTTTCCCATATCTTTGCCTGAATGCCCCTAAATTTCAAAGTTATAATAATTCGGAGGAAGGGGGTCATATTTTCCATTCCAAGGGAGGTACCCCCCTTCCTTGGCAGACACCTGTCTTTCAAGTCAAGACAGAGAGACAGTATCAAAAGCTTTGCTGAAGTCCAAAAATATTATATATACTGGCTTTCCTGGATCAACTAGGTTGGTTACTCTGTCATAGAAGGAAATCAGGTTTGACAAGCAGGACTTTCCTCTCATGAAGCCATGCTGGCTGTGACCCATGACTGCATTGGTCTCCCACTGTTTTTCAATACCTCCCAGAATAATCTTTTCCATAATTTTACCCGGTACTGAAGTGAGACTGACAGGCCTGTAGTTTCTGGGGTCCTCCTTCTTGCCCATCTGGAAAACTGGAACAACATTATTCATCTTCCAGTCAGCTGGGACCTCTCTGGATTCCCAAGAGCACTCAAAAATCATCAAGAGAGGTTTTGCAATGACATGAGCCAGAACCTTCAGGATTCTTGGATGAATCCCATCAGGCCCCATAGATTTGTAGGGATCCAGCTGGACCATCAGATCCAGCACAAGTTCAGGGTCGACTGGGAGTTTAACATTCTCACAGTCATAGTCCTCCAGCTCAGAGCACTGAAACCCCCTTGGTCCATCATCAGTGTTGAAGACAGAGGCAAAGAATGCATTAAATATCTCTGCTTTGTCCATGTCCCAATATTGGATTTTACAAATATTACCGAACAGGACTGCCTTGGTCTGTCTGGCCTCAGCTGCTGAGCCAATCATGGCACCTGTGGTGTTTTGCACCCCAGAGACGCTCTGGCTAGCTATGAGCACGTGGGGACAAGTCCAGGCATGTCCCAAACTCCACTGCTTACGGGCTGGAGCTTGCTGTTGAAGAGGGTCACTCCTCAGGCCTTCCTGAGCTGGAGAAACCCTTTAAGGCGATGGTGAAGGAGAAGTGGGTCCTGATGGAGAGTTTTTAATCCAGAGTTTTTATTTCGGGCCACATGGCCTCTGAATCCTGCAACAACTCCAACAGAACCCCCGACCCCGTGGTGTGCTTGCCCTTTTACCTGGGGACAGGGGAAGGGGAGGGAACACAGGAACCACCAACCAGGTATGGGGGGAGGGGGTCTCAGATGAGAGGGACATCTGGATGGGGCAATGGCCTCCCGGGGGGTGGAGAGCATCCTCTGAACCTGCCAATCACTCGACACTCCCCTTGGAATTTCTGGGTTGATAGACACTGCCCAGCAGGGGTCAAGGGTGGGGAAAGGAGAGGTGATTGACACACCACCTGGGGAAGGAAACTTCAGGGGAAGAACTGGGGAAACTGAGGCACACCATGACAACACACCGCAACATCCCTGTTTGTGAGGTGACCATCCTCATCCTGTAATGGGTCAATATTATTTTTACACTACCTTTTGCCATTAATATAGTTGAAAAAACTCTTTATTTCTCGGCCCCATTTCTGCCCAGCTTCAACTCCAGTTGAGCTTTGGCCACATGAATTTTCTCCCTACAGTGGCAAGCAGCATCTCTGTATTCTTTTCATGTCACCTGATCTTGCTTCCACTAGGAATCCACAAATTTTTTGCCAATCAAAATCATGGCAGGATAATGAGAAATAAAACTGTCCTGGGTTACAATATGGGGTGAAACCAAACTATGTATTCTACAGCCATCTACATTTTTCCTGATGAACTGTTAATGGTGGGTAATGTTTCTTTTTCTTCACACGAATGACTCAGCCCTGATAACTCCCTCTGGGGAAGCAGCAGCACAATCCCACCCATCCTGAGGGGGTTAATGGGCCATCATGAACACAGTGGCACCAGCAGAATAGATGGCTGCAATGACCATTAAGGACTCCAAAAATATCCTATGACTCATAGGACTGCATCATTCCTTTGTGAAACTCCCCTCCCTGGGAGTTATACTGAACATTCCCTCCTAGATTTGAGTGTATATCATCTGGGGGTTTGGGGACTGGAAACACGGCCACCACTGGACAGATCCAGAGGAGGACCAGGACTTCACAGGAGGACCTGACCTTCCACAGGACCACCACTTTGGATAATACTGCAACCATCACTTCAGCAGGACTGCAACCACTGCTTACTGAGACTGTGACCACCAGCCTGACCAACAGGGTGCCAGGTTGTACTCTGACTTTTTGGTTTTATGCCAATTTCTCTGTATCATTGCATTTATTGTAACCTTTCTATTAAATTGTAATTCTGACCTGAAATATCTCTCAAGGTATTTGTATGGGGTTCATTTCTCTCACTGGTTTTACTTTCAAACCAACACAAAAACAAAACCTAAAAACACCTTCCTCCTACCCGTCCCTCCTTCCCAGGCTCTTTTTCCCCTCAGCTGTGCAGGGAAACAGGAAATGGGGGTTAGTCAGTTCATCACATGTTGCTTTTGCCACTGCTTCCTCCTCAGGTAAGGTAAAGGAGTCCTTCCCCTGCTCCAGCATGAGTCCCTCCTATGGGAGACAGTCCTCCACAAACTTCTCCAGCATGAGTGTAAGGAAACAGCAAAGCCTGACACTGCAGAAAATTCCTGGGAAGTATGGAAGAACTTAGATTACGCACTAAGAGAAGAGGAAAGGCATCCTGTTTCTTCAAAGCCTGCAAACCTTGAGGAAACTTAACAAACTGTCAGGCTGATGGATTTATTACAGGCCTGCAACTGGGTTGCGTGTGAAGGACTGGACAAAGAATCTCACTCTAAGTGTATAAGTGCTATTTTAACTCTGCAATAAACACATTCATTTTGCTCTCAGTTTGTGAGTCTCGCATTCATACACTACAAATGGCTACTGATTTTACAGGGACTTCATTACTACTGACATGATCCAGTCCGGTGGCGTACCCCAACTGAATCAAATGTGTTCAGCTGATCACCAAGGAGCTCCTTTCATTGCTGGCTATAGAACAGGTCAGCCTTTTGCAAATGGTTGGGCAGCATTTCTTATAATGAGGCAAGGCACAATGAAATCCCAAAAACTGCATAAAAACTGTCTGTTGTGTATCACTAGGGAACAGGGTTATAAACTCCAACCCCAAAGCCTCATCCAATTACCTATTTGGGTCAAACAATTTTGTTCCTGGTATCCATCAGATGGTTCCTATGATCTTATTCACTGACAAAAGATTGAATGTTTACAAACCCGCCAAATTTCTCATCACGATGTCCACCCTGATTATATTATTTCTTGGCATATGGTATACTCGGCTTTGCAACAATTTAAGGAAGCAGATCACATCCTTGCGGATGCTCCTCCTGAATCGCTGGCAGATACTGTTGTTTTTATTAATGAAACATCACCTGAGGATAATGATCCAGAGAAAAAAGGATCTGTTTGATCCTGGTCCTATTGATTCTGGACAAGAACCAGATCTATATCCTCCTTTAGCCCCAGTGCATGCTATGGCAGCAGCTGCTCCTAGCACAGAAGAAATACTACAAACAGCACGCAAAAAGGCTGCAGCAAATACTTCACATGTTCCACTACCATCATATACCTCGTCCTATTCCTCTAGCGACTATGATGAGGAAAGAATACCACCTGTAAGACCTGCGACAGAAAGGTTTATACAGAGATGGCAGAGGTGAGCATTGGAGGAGGGCAATATTGAATTTTTTCAAGCAATGTCTGTTGTATATCATAATCAAAACCCACATCATGAACAATTGTCATATGAGATGGTAAAGGAACTGAGGAGATTGGTGAAAGAAAATAGTTTACATTCCTCCTTTACTATGAATTTATTGGATGCAATTGCAGAAGGACATACTATGTTACTAGTGGATTGGAAATCTCTTTTTAAGACAATTTTGACAGGAGGACCATACTGTCTCAGGTGGACAGAATTTGTAGATTTGGCTCAAATTCAGGCACTGAATAATGGTAATCAACAACCACCCCTTAATATCACTGCATCACAGCTCTCTAGCACAGATGTATATGCTACTGTTCGGGCTCGGTTAACAGTCCCACCCCAAGCGTGGGATCAGTCTACTGTTATTGCCATAAGGGCACTATGAAAGGTACCTGATACGAAAAAAGTTGGAGTCTGGTTTTGCTGCTGTGAGGCAGGAGCCTCAGGAACCATATATTACCTTTATTGATCAATTACAATCTGCTGTTAGACGGCAAATTGACATGCAGGAAGCAGCTGATGCTGTCTTAGAATCTCTTGCTTATGAAAATGCTAACAATAACTGTAAAAAAGCCCTGGACCTGATCCATAATTTTTCTAATGTTAAACTTTCTGAATTCTATCAAGGCATGCACTAATATCAGCTCAGAACAATTTAAAGCAGAACTAATTGCGACTGCGTTAGCCCAACAGCTGGAAGTGGCCAGAGACTGACAGGACATGATCCGGCAGTCACACATCTCCCTATTCCTGCAGCAGAATTGGACAATCTGTTCAGGGATTCACTGTCATTTCAAATTGCTCTTGCAGACTAAAATGGACAATTTTTTCACACCATGCCTCAACATGACCTGCTACAATCCTTCAAGGAACTCCCTTTTCAACAACGACGACTACAAATGAAAACTCCAATCCCTGAGTCAAAGACTGTTTTCACTGATGAATCAGGAAAGACAACACAAAGCCATCACCCTGTGGAGAAATGATAAAAGAAAGTGGGAACATTCAATAACTGTGGAAGATCAGACAGCTGCAGAAGCTGAGCTGGGTAGCACCACAGACCTCCTGGCCCTGGTACAGTGGAAGTTGTGTGAGAGATAAACTCGAGGCAGCAACAAGAAGTGAAGACACCACATCTGACTGCTCTGGTGCAAGAGGATGTCAGCAAGGACACTGCTGGCACAAGGGGATGTTAGCAAGGACTTGAAAACTAAAAAGATTATGTTGCTAAGGGAACAAGGGCAAGGGCGTCGGAGTGGAAAATTTTGTGTGCAAGTTGGAGAACTATAAATACTGGTAATCAGTGTGATAAACTGGCTTTGCTTGCACAGCATGGTCCATCTCTCTCAATTGCTGCAGATAACCTTTCAACCTGGATCTACCCAGCTAGTCGAACTAGCAGCGGTGGTAGAAGCATTTTGCCTTTTTTTACAGGAACCTATTAACACTGTGATTCTCTTTATGTTACAGGAATAGTTTAAAGGATTGAGCATTCGTTCCTAAAGGAAGTCTCTAACAAAGATCTTTTTGTGTTATTAACCACTCTGTGCAACTTTTTACTTCACAGGTCTCATGAATATTACATTTGCATTTTACGGTCACACACCACTCTGCCTGAACCTATAGTGGAAGGTAATGCCAGGGCTGATGCCCTTGCTACAACAGTCACTATATCACAAAAGTTGGGGTAGGCAAAACTTTCTCATGATTTCTACCATCAAAATGCCCAAGCACTGGCAAAACAATTCAATCTAACCTTGCCACAAGCATGGGATGTAGTGAATACTTGCTCACAATGTCAACAGACTCTTTCTTTGCCACAAATGTTAGGTACAAACCCACAAGGGTTGAAACCTAATGTCATTTGGCAAACAGATGAAAAACCCATATCGAGCTTTGGGACTTCTAAATATGTCCATGCTTTTATTGATATCTATGCTGGTTTTGCATTAATTGATTTTTGGTGAAGAGGGAATAAGCCATCTACGGAAGTGATTTTCTGAGAGGAGCTGCTAAGAGCTTCTTCTGTGCCTGACAAAACCAATTAGTGACTAGTTTTGAGGATTGACACCCAGTTAAACAACTTTAAAAAGTTAAATACGCCTCTGTGACACACATTTTAAAGACAGCAAGTCTGGGAAAAGCTCTCTTTCTTCTGGCCTGGGAACAGGTAACAGGCCAGCCCAGCCTCCCCGTGCAGCTGGGCCGGGCCGGGCAGGCTCTGCCGTGGGGCTGGGCCCCTTCCCGGGGAGCCCGCCAGGCCCTGTCCTGGCAGGGCCAGGCCCTGCTCTGCTGCAGCACTGGCCAGACCGGGCCCCCAGCAGCTGCCAGGCAGGGGGAGGGGAGGCCATCAGCCCTCTGCTGTGCTATAGCCTGCTTACTGAGATCATAGCCACTTCCCCCCTACAGTGGGAGATCATGTAGCTAAGACCAGGGGAGGCTCTGCAGCCCACGCAGAAAGTGGTCCCAAGGCTGGAATTGAGCGCAGCAGGGGCCGGAAAACTGCGGTGGATACCCCATGTGTGGAGACGTGAATCTTGACTCCATGTTTCAGAAGGCTGGTTTATTATATTATGATATATATTATATTAAAATTATATACTAAAACTATACTAAAAGAACAGAGAGAAAAGGATTCATCAGAAGGCTAGAAAGAGCAAGAATGGAATGCAATAACAAAGTCTTGTGACTCTCAGAGTCCGATGCAGCTGCATGTGTGATTGACCATTAATTAGAAACAACCAACATGCACCAATCACAGATGCATCTGTTGCATTCCACAGCAGCAGATAGTTATTGTTTACATTTCTTTCCAAAGGCTTCTCAGCTTCTCAGGAGGGAGAAATCCTAGCAAAGGATTTTTCATAAAATATCATGGCTACAGGAAAACAGCCATGCCCAGGCCCCTGAGATCCTGGCACAGCTCCCAGCACGGCCTTAAATACATCACCCTGAGTGCTCTGGCTGCTGCCAGGCAGAGATCACATGACCATCCACAGGCCTGGGCGGGATATTAACTCTTTCACTGCACAGATGAAACTGGCAAACATTAATCCTCTCTTAAGAGAAAAGGCAAGAGTGAAGACAGTGAGGTCAGTAAAGGAGTCAAGTCTCAGATGGGAGGAGAATGAGGAGATGCCTTAGTCTTGGGCTGAAATTCTTTTGTGAGGCCATGGTGATGGATTATGATTCACTAGAATATCCCGGTAATTCATGAAAGAAGCATGGGGGGGTGGAGTGTTCAAACTGTAGACATGAGCAAAGGTATCCATAATGAAGCAAGCAGATGTTGAAGTAGCTGTGATCCAGATGATAAGGTTGAACAGACAGAGACAAAAGTGATGAAGACCCTTTGCTCCCAGGGAAGAAGACCTCTGTTCCCAGAGATTAAGACGATCTCAGAGATAGACGAAGAGAACCTTTGCTTTTGAACAGCTCATCCTTAAAAGTGTACCCCATTAGCCAAAGATTGAGCCCTCAAAAACAGTTGTGGGGAAAGTTGTAAATCAAGGGGAGGGACTTTCATACAGTGATCAGATTTCCATTTTGCCAGGCAGCTATTTCGCTGTGACATTGAAGCCACGAGAGAACTGTTTCTTGTGGAGAAGTCTCCATGGCATGGCAAGAGAGACTCCTCTCCCTAAGTGAACTGAAGAAAGACTATTCTAGAGGCGGTAAACTGACTGAAAGTCCCAGGTTTTGTCTCTATAGATTGTCAGTGAGAAAGAAAAGAAGGTTTTGTGGGGAGGAGAAGTGTTCTGAAGGTTTATTCTGTTTTCTTATTGGTATTTTCCTTTTAGTTCTGTTAATAAAGTTTTCTTTATGCCCTTTAAAGTTTGAGCCTGCTTTACTCCTCCTAAATCCTATTTCACAGCAGAAAATGAGTAAATAATTCTAGTGGGTGCATGAGCATTTGACCAGGACTAAACCCACTACATTAATTTGGTGTATTGGCCGGGAAAACTCAGCTTGATGAACCAAAACCACTACAATACCTTTTCAGGATTCATAGTAGCAACAGCACACAAGGGTGAGAAATCAAGGGATGCCACCCTATTGGTTTTTACCAATAATGCTGATAGGGACGTGCCTTGGCTTGTCTGGCCCTGCTGCTGAGCCAAATAGCGGCAACTGTGGTGTTTCACCCTAGAGACACTTTGGCTAGCTGTGAGTCGCAGCTGAGCACATAGAGACAAGTCTGTGCATGCTGGAGCTGCGGTAGCGGCAGGATAGAACTTCCTCCATGGAGGGTTCACTCCTCAGATCCTCTGACGGAGAAGCTTGAAGGTGATGGTGAAGGAAGGACTCAGTTCTGATGGAGGTTTTTAATCCAGAGTTTTTATTCTGGGCCGCATGGCCCCTGAATCTAGCAACAGCTCCACCAGAACTCTCTGACCGCTTGGCCTGCTTGTCCTTTTACCCGGGGCAGAGGGGGAGGGGAGGGAGTACAGGGACCACCAACCAAGTACGGGGTGAGGAGGTATTAGGAAAAAAGGCACCTGGATGCTCCAATGCCTCCCAAGGGTGGGGGGCATCTTTTGAATCTGCCCAATCACTCGAAGCTCCTCTGGAATTTTAGGATTGACAGACAGTACTCAGCAGGGGTCAAGGGTGGGGGAAAGGAGAGGTGATTGGCACACCTGGGGAAGGAAGCTTCAGGGAGGAACCTGGGGAAACTGAGGCAAACCATGACGTCACACCACAACACCACCCGACATTGGCTCTGTGCCTTCAGCACAATGGGTGTCCCTCAACAGATAAAAACAGATAATGGACCAGCATATACATCTCATAAAACACAAGAACTTTTCCACACTTGGTGTATCAAACATGTTACAGGTATTGCCCATTCCCCAACAGGGCAAGCCATAGTCGAAAGGGCACATTACACATTGAAAAACATGCTACAAAAACAAAAGAGGGGGAATCCGATCAGCATGGTCCCTCAAGAGCAGCTTGACAAAGCAACCTATGTTTTAAATTTTTTTAATCTCTCCAGAAGAGATGACTTAACTGCACATAAAAGGCTCCTGGGTCAGACCGCTGATGGAGAAGGACATCACTCAGAGGTTACCTACAAGGATGTATACAGCGGTCAGTGGAAAGGTCCAGTTCCACTGTTAGCTTGGGGAAGAGGTTATGGGTGCGTTTCTTTACTTACAGGACCATATTGGCTTCCAGAAAGATACATCAAATCCAGCCAAGGACAACGATGAACCTTGTCATCTTTCTTCTGCTATACTGCCATCAAATGGTGGAAGGGACAATCTACTGGGCTCACATGATTCAACCTCCACTGTTTTGGCCTCTGACCTGGTGAGATCCAGAGCCTCCCCTCAGCAACAATGGAATGGAATTGGTAGGAGGAACTTGGCTTCCTCCCCTAGATCAAATATTGTAGATACATATAGTATTAACACTACTTTTGTTACTGATTTACCGCCTATATGCTTAACACGGAATCAAACAAGTACCTCTTTACCTTTACCTTGTGCTAACTTTTCTATGCAATTACATTTAATATATGTACACTCAGACAATGCAAGAAAATTGACTGCTATTACATTGCCGTCCATTCTGTCCACCTCCAACAAATCTGTGGATGCCACTTCACCTCATTTCCCCAAATGTTGTTTTACACCCATCTCCAGTATATGGCATATGGAATGGACATGATGTATAGGCCACTGGCCACAACAACAATTCTTACAGTATGAGAGGGTAATTGATTTGGGATCACATAGTATCTTTAAAGAAATGCAACCATTCTCCTGTCCCAAAAGGCAAACCACTGTATTGTTTGGCATGATGGTGGGATGGCCAGATCATTAATGCAATATTATTTAGGTAATAATCAGTCCCGTGTGCACAGTTGTGGAAAATGTTACCTGCTTTTGGCAATAGGATATACCAAGTAAAATTAGATAAGAGTGCTACAATTGGTAATTTAACACTGCAAGAGGAACAATTACTAATGACTTGTACTTCACACCCCTATATTTTTGCTTTAGCTAATGATTTTTTGATATATTATAGAAATAGTTTGTAATTTTTATCCACTGATTCTTTTGTTTTCAAATCATGTATAACCTATGAAGATATGCTTGACTATTCTGTCCTTCGTCCATTTAAAAGAAGATCTGAAATTTGGGTACCCGTAAATCTGACTCAAACTTGGGAAGGAGAGGATGGTCTCTCACAATTGGCTTGATTAGTCCAAGAGGAAATCCAAACGAGTTTGCAAATTTCTGGGTTGATTAATTTTTGCTATCGTTTCTGCCGTAATAATATTAACCACAGCCTCTGTGGCTGTCGCTGCCTTAACTTATTCCATTCAAACTGCCCATACTGTGGGACAGGCTTTAACTAATATCACAAAAGAATTACAAGCACAAGAAAACATTGATAAAGAACTAATGGCTAGATTAGATGCCTTGGAAAGTGCTCTTATATGGGTAGGGGAGAGAGATGAGGCCCAAAAAACTTATCTATCCCTGCTCTGTGATGGGGAAGATATCCAAAATTCCTTGTGTGTTACTCCTCTTCTGTGGAATGACACAGAACAGAATTGGGAGACAGTTAAAAACCACCTTCAAGGGGCCTTTGATAAATCCTTACAACAGAATATACAGTCACTTCACACTGAATTAAAAGGTCAAGTCAACTTTACAAACTCTGCAGGAACAAAAGGTGTTGACAAATCTGAAAAATTATCTATCTTGGCTAAATCAAAAAAATTAGTTTTCTGGGATAAATTTACGAGTTTGGGTATTCATTGGACGGAGTTGTCTGGCAATGATATATTTTCTAATCTTCTGTCTTGTTCTTTTTAACATAATCAGAGCTGTCAAAAGCATGCAAAAAAAGGTCATGGTTACCTTAGCTTTATCTTATGAGTTCAATAAAAAGCAAAAAAAAAAGGGGGAGATGTAAGGAAACAGCAAAGCCTGACACTGCAGAAAATTCCTGGGAAGCATGGAAGAACTTAGATTACACACTATATGAGAAGAGGAAAGTCATCCTGTTTCTTCAAAGCCTGCAAACCTTGAGGAAACTAACAAACTGTCAGGCTGATGGATTTATTACAGGCCTGCAACTGGGTTGCGTGTGAAGGACTGGACAAAGAATCTCACTCTAAGTGTATAAGTGCTATCTTAACTCTGTGTCCTGGATTAGGGCAAATTTGGGAGAAAACCTCCAAAAGGGGGCCCCCCAGAAAGCAAATCCACATGGCACCTCCCCCCTACCGGTTCGGGAAGGATTCTTCGGCAAGAAGTGGAAAGAACCTGTTTATTTAACAGGAAAAACATCCCCAGCATACAAAATGAACAATACCGGATGCCAACACTCTTTTCTGAGTCTCCCCACGCATCTTCTGCCAAAGGCATCAGGACAAACCATGGTTCCCGGCTGCAGAGTAGAGCATGTTCTTCACCTCTGGTCCTGTCCTGACTGGGCCAAGGGCTACTGCATGAGCGATCTGCTTAATCTGGGCAAAGGCTTGTTGCTGTTCGGGGCCCCAGTGGAAATCATTCTTCCTGTGGGTGTCCAGGTAAAGAGGGCTCACAAACTGACTGTACTCAAGAATGTGCATTCTCCAAAAGCCTATGTCATCTAGGAAGGCTTGTGTCTCCTTCTTATTGGTTGATGGAGACATAGCTGTGATCTTGTTGGTGACATCTGTAGGAATCTGACGCCGTCATCTATTATATTTTCTTCCTCAAGCCAGGTCTTATAAGCTCTTGGAGGAAAATACAATGCACCCAAAATAGCTCAGCTGCTGTTTGGGGCATAAAATAAGCAGGATGGCTTCTGCTGCAGTGTTGGAAACAAAAAGGTTCAATAAAAGGCAAAATAGCGAACAGAAAAACCCCAGCCAGGTGCAGAGGTCTGCTCTTGGTAAAAACACTTCACAAAAGCCCTCAGTTCCTTTGTTCTCTTCTTTTTCTAGCCAATAGGTCAGGCGGGACTTTTTGGCTTCTATCCAATTAGCTGCCCTTAAGTTTTAGGTGAAGTCCCCGAAGTCCTGTGAGGTGGCTTTGACGTGTCATCATCATCATCATACCTGGCAGTTCGGCTACAGGCAACTGGAGCTGCTTTCCTTGTGGTGGAACTTCCTCTCTGCGCCCTGTCTTCCTTCAATTCACGCACCCGTTGGGCCAGAGCAGCAGTGGATTTTCCATCCATCTCCTCATGTTTTCTCCACAATCGTGCAGGAAGAACCACAGCTCAACTCATGGGGTGTACCTTCTCTCTCCATCTGGGGAACGTCTGCGGTGGGTACCAGAACCTATGATCTGTACTGCCAAGATTAGGAGAAGGTCTTCTTTAATCTCCTCTCTGAGCTTCTTATGATTCTCCTCTATCTTGTCCTCTAATCTCTGCAGACGTGTTTCCACCACTGCAATTCTCGCATGTGGTATAATCCTTCCTTAGGCCACGAAGGTCCTTTAGGGAAAAGGACTCAGTATTGGCTTCTGATCTTGCGCCTGTTGCTTTGACTCCTGATTTTATGTCAGGAAACGTTGAGGGTCCTTCTCCTGCATTGTCATCATCAACTGGTCGATCGGTCTTGTCTGTGCACTTTCCACTTCTAGTGCTAGCAGCAACAGCCATTGGTTGAGTCTTCTTATCTGGTTTAGCAACCGGCTTCCAGCCTGGAGTGTTGGCTGCATCCTGCGTGACTGGGGTAACTGCTGATTTATCTCCCTGCCCGCCTTCCTCTGTCTGCTGCCCTACACTATCTAGCAGTGTGCGACAAGCATATGCCAGGGCCCAGCTCACGGCAATGATCCTTTTCTCCTTAGGGTCATCATGGTACTTCTCTTTCAGGTGTTTCCCCACCTCAGCTGGGTTCTGAATTTGTTTGTGGGGAAAGTCCCAGACTATAGGGTCAGAGAATTCCTTCGGGATTTGGCCCATATCCTCCCATTTCCCACACCACTCAAGATTTTCCATGCCTGGGTCTACTCCTGGGTCAGGGGTCTCATCAGCCTGTCTAGAAATCTCAGCCCTCATTCTAGAGAAGCTGCAGACTGTATAGAGGAAGCTTACCAGATTAAATACCAGAAAGATGGTCTCTTTAACATTCGGGGAAACGGAATATTCCCCAATAGTGATGTAACAGATTCAGAGGAGAAGAAGGAAAGCAAAGGCTGAAAAACCTCATCCCCTGCTCCTCCTCTAACAAACTGGGTGCTTAACCATAGCCATGAACCATTCATACCTGGAACAGACCCCAGCATGTTTATAAACTTCTTACAAATCATAACCACCAAGCCCAGCAGAATAGCTATTCTGGTCACTACCCCTCTACTGTAAAAACGATGTATTAGGGACAATACTAGAGCTATTTCTGGATAAGAGAATAAACCTAGGGACCACAGAGGTATTAAGATCGCAAAAAATCCTAGGGACCAGAAATGCATGCAAGCCTTCACCTCAAGAGACATTCCGAATTCAAAAAACATGGATATTAACTGCTTTATACCAACACAGAGTAATGGTAACCAAAATGCACTCAAAACAGGGTCTTTTCCACTCTCTCTCGATCCACATGTGTTGGGCACCAAATTTTGTCCTGGATTAGGGCAAATTTGGGAGAAAACCTCCAAAAGGGGGCCCCCGAGAAAGCAAACCCACATGGCACCTCCCCCCTACCGGTTCGGGTAGGATTCCTCGGCAAGAAGTGGAAAGAACCTGTTTATTTAACAGGAAAAACACCCCCAGCATACAAAATGAACAATACCGGATGCCAACACTCTTTCACCGATCTGAAAACAATGACAAATTCAGAAAGCCTCTCCCAGGAGTGGTTGCTCTGCTGTCGGTCCCTCCGGTGCTGGGGATAGCTGCTGCAGGCCACAAGATGCAAACTCTTGGTGTTTCCCAGGTCCCAGTCTGGAGCAGGTTTGAGTGGTTCCAAAAAAAGAGAAAGGAAAAACAGTCCAGGGAAAGATTCAGACTGCTTAGCTAAACTAACAAGCAGAAGCAAAATGCAAAAGCAAAGCAGGAGCACAGCATCCTGAGGGGGTTAATGGGCCATCATGAACACAGTGGCACCAGCAGAATAGATGGCTGCAATGACCATTAAGGACTCCAAAAATATCCTATGACTCATAGGACTGCATCATTCCTTTGTGAAACTCCCCTCCCTGGGAGTTATACTGAACATTCCCTCCTAGATTTGAGTGTATATCATCTGGGGGTTTGGGGACTGGAAACACGGCCACCACTGGACAGATCCAGAGGAGGACCAGGACTTCACAGGAGGACCTGACCTTCCACAGGACCACCACTTTGGATAATACTGCAACCATCACTTCAGCAGGACTGCAACCACTGCTTACTGAGACTGTGACCACCAGCCTGACCAACAGGGTGCCAGGTTGTACTCTGACTTTTTGGTTTTATGCCAATTTCTCTGTATCATTGCATTTATTGTAACCTTTCTATTAAATTGTAACTCTGACCTGAAATATCTCTCAAGGTATTTGTATGGGGTTCATTTCTCTCACTGGTTTTACTTTCAAACCAACACAAAAACAAAACCTAAAAACACCTTCCTCCTACCCGTCCCTCCTTCCCAGGCTCTTTTTCCCCTCAGCTGTGCAGGGAAACAGGAAATGGGGGTTAGTCAGTTCATCACATGTTGCTTTTGCCACTGCTTCCTCCTCAGGTAAGGTAAAGGAGTCCTTCCCCTGCTCCAGCATGAGTCCCTCCTATGGGAGACAGTCCTCCACAAACTTCTCCAGCATGAGTGTAAGGAAACAGCAAAGCCTGACACTGCAGAAAATTCCTGGGAAGTATGGAAGAACTTAGATTACGCACTAAGAGAAGAGGAAAGGCATCCTGTTTCTTCAAAGCCTGCAAACCTTGAGGAAACTAACAAACTGTCAGGCTGATGGATTTATTACAGGCCTGCAACTGGGTTGCGTGTGAAGGACTGGACAAAGAATCTCACTCTAAGTGTATAAGTGCTATCTTAACTCTGTGTCCTGGATTAGGGCAAATTTGGGAGAAAACCTCCAAAAGGGGGCCCCCCAGAAAGCAAATCCACATGGCACCTCCCCCCTACCGGTTCGGGAAGGATTCTTCGGCAAGAAGTGGAAAGAACCTGTTTATTTAACAGGAAAAACACCCCCAGCATACAAAATGAACAATACCGGATGCCAACACTCTTTCACCGATCTGAAAACAATGACAAATTCAGAAAGCCTCTCCCAGGAGTGGTTGCTCTGCTGTCGGTCCCTCCGGTGCTGGGGATAGCTGCTGCAGGCCACAAGATGCAAACTCTTGGTGTTTCCCAGGTCCCAGTCTGGAGCAGGTTTGAGTGGTTCCAAAAAAAGAGAAAGGAAAAACAGTCCAGGGAAAGATTCAGACTGCTTAGCTAAACTAACAAGCAGAAGCAAAATGCAAAAGCAAAGCAGGAGCACAGCAGAAGCAAGAGCAAAGCAAAAAGCAAAAACCACACTATATACTGCCCTGTCTCTGTGTCCCGCCAGCCGTGGGGAAGCAGGCTGATAACAAAAACCAAAACAAAATATTCACTCTTCAGAGCCAGTCTTGAAGGCACAGAACATAATATCCAGCATAAACAGAACACACGATTGGGGATACAAGCATCATAACATCACCCTAGGACACTGTAATAAACAGATTCCTTTTGCTCTTAGCTTGTGTGTCTCACATTCATACGCTACACGAGTCCTTCCCAAGGGCTCCAACATGGGTTGCTTTCCACAGGGTGTAGTCCTTCCGGAATGGGCTGCTCCAGTGTGGGTCCCCCACAGGATCACAAGTCCTACCAGGAAACCTGCTCTAGCATGGAATCCTCTCTCCATGGGTCCACAGGTCCCTGCCAGGACTCTGCTCCAGCACAGGCTTCCCACAGGGTCACATCCTTCTTTTCAGGCATCCACCTGCTCCATCTTGGGTCTCCTCCACAGGCTGCAGGTGGATCTTTGCTCCCCCACTGACCTTCATGGGCTGCTGGGGCACAGCTGCTTCACCATGATCTTCACCACAGACTGCATGGGAATCTAAGATCCAGTGACTGAAGCACCTCCTCTCTCCTTCTCCACTGAACTTGGTGTCTGCAGAGTTGTTCTTCTCACATATTCTGACTCCTCGCTTCTCGGTCTGCAATTACATCTGTGTGATAACTTTTTTTTCCTTCTTAAATATTTTGTCACAGAGGCATTACTACCATTTCTGATTGCCTTGGCCTTGGCCAGTGGCAGATCCATCTTGGAGCTGGGTGGCATTGGCTCTGCCAGACACAGGGGAGGCTTCTAGCAACTTCCCACTGAAACCACCCCTGTAGTCCTCCCCCATCCAAACCTGGTCACACAAACCTAATACACTATACAATTAAGATAAAGTCTGTAAAAGCGAAGTTGAATATTCTTTTACATCTGCCTATCTACCGCGCTGCTGTCCGAGTCTCTCTACTCCCCCGGGCAGGGGAGGAGGTTGCACCGGCTGAGCTGAAGGCACAGCAGCCGACAGCCGGGGGGGGGCACTTCCCAGATGCGCCGGGGGTGTCCCAGGAGCGCCTCAGCAAGGGGCAGCAGTGAGCAGCAGGCAGGCAAAGTAGAAGAAAGAAAAGAGGAACCCTCCTCGGGGGTAAAATCCAGAGTTTTTATTGTCTCCAGGGGAGCCAGCCGAGCAGGGACCACGAGGCAGGAATACAGCAGCTTATTAAGGGGGCGGAAACACAACACATTAACCAATGAGGGAGAACTTGGGAGTGAACAAACTCATGAGAAACATGCCGGCTAGCCAATAGGGAATGTGACAGGGAGGGACTCTTGTTCCTGATCCAATCACCCACCGAAGAGGGGAGAACTTTCTGGAAAGAGGGAAGGAGACAGTGGGTGATGGACAGGAACTTGGGGAGGGATTGACAGAAGGTAACCAGGGAAACAGGGGAGGAGACAACAAATTGACACTCTCAGAGGGAGAGGTTCCAGGGGAGGGGGAGAGGGGGATCCCAGGACCGAACCATTATAACTTTAGGGGGTAACAGAACACACCAAATGAACCCTGCACCACAACACCTATCCCTTTACATGCATGTGATCTACTTTCCCAGGTAAAAGATTATACTGGTAGGCATTCCCATATATTATTTCAAAAGTGCTCACTCCTTTTAATCTGGGGGTAATACAAATTTTCATAAGAGTCAAAGGTAAGGGCTCCACTAATTTCAACTGAGTCTCTTGGCATAACTTTGATATTTGCCTCTTTATTGTCTGATTCATTCTTTCTACCTTTCCACTAGACTGTGGTCTCCATGGGGTGTGTAATTCCCAACTAATCTGTAAAAACTTAGAAACTTAGACACTTCCTGCACTATTTCTGCTACAAAGTGGGGTCCATTACCTAAAAAATTCCTTCTGGTATACCAAATCAGGGTATTATTTCTTTTAACAAAACCTTAATTCTCAACTGTTTGTTGTTATGAGAGAGGAAAGCCTCCAGCCAACCAGAAAAGGTATCTACTAATACCAATAAATCTTTGTATTGATTACATCTTGGTAATTCTGTAAAATCTATTTGCCAATGTTCCCTGGGTGTTATTCCTCACTTTACACTTCCTCCCTCTATTTTCTTTACTATTTCTGGATTATTAGCACAGAAACTTACATATTTTTTTGCTACTATGTCTGCAAAACTTTGCGTCTTGGGTCCAAAGAAATTCTTGTTTGCTAAAAGCAGCAATGCATCTGGTCCTGCATGTGTCTCTTGATGCATCCTTTTGAGTTGGGTTTCTATCATCTTCTCTGGCACCAATATCTGCTTTTCAGGTGTTTCCCATCATCCTTCTTTATTTATAGTACAGTCCAACCATTCTGCTAATCGGTCCTCTTATTTTACATAATTTGGTGGAGATAAATCTATACAGGGTTTTGAAAGCAACACTCCTTCAGAATTTAGTTTCTTCAGCACAGCCTCTTGCTGTTTGATCTGCTCTTCGGTTTCCCTTTATGATGTTGGTATTCCCTTTCTGGTGTGCTTTGCAATGTATTATTGTGACTTTCTTCTGTTGAAGAACTGCTTGAAGTAGCTTAATAATTTCAGTTCCATATTTCATTGGGCTCCCCTGTGAGTTCAAAAGTCCTCATTCTTTCCAAATTGCTCTGTGCATGGACTATGTCTGTTTTGCCAGTGAGCAGGGTCAGCACAAAAGACACAAACACCAACTTAAGGAATAAGTGTAATTTAATATAATGCAAAACTGCAAAGAATCACAAAAGGATAAGCTAAGCAATGCACATAATCATTACTACAAAAGATTGCCTGTAGTGATTAAGAAAGATACACCACCAGTTACCCAAATACTTCACTGTCATCCAGGTCCATACATCAACTGGGGAAGATGTCACATTGAAGGACTGGAGAACCATGCCCGGCAACTGGGAAATCCTGCATGTGCATCCACCTACAGGCAACAAGGTTTCCGACTTCACTGTGAGAGAGCCCAGCTTTATATATTGTTGAATAAACAAACTACCATAACTTCTAGTGCGGGAACATCTGGTTTCATCCTCCTCTTGGGTTACTCCGAAAGCCTGGCCAGGGCTCAAGGAGGAACCAAGGGAGTTTTCTTTCATCATGCACCCCCAAACAAGGCCAGATGTCTGATTTCATGGCCTTGTCCAGTTTCTAAATATGGAAAGTTAAATACATGTTTCACTAATGAATGAATACGTATATCATATTGCTAATATTACTTTGTTAATGAGCGGGTACAAATATAACATTTGGTTGGAAGGTTCATCTAGAGGTCAACTTTGGCTCAAGGCCTGTTGTTCAGGCCTTAGTACTTCAACATCAAAGGCATATTTTCAGTCAGTATATATATTGATTTTCTTTCCTTGGCTCAATTCCAGGGCCTGAGTGAGAACTACCAATTCAGCTTTCCAGGCAGAGATGTATCCAGGCAGTGATTCACTTTCACTCTGCAATAGCTACCACCATGTAACCAGATTTCCACTGTCTATTTAACATGTTACTGCTCCCATGAGAAAAAAGCTCCATCTCTGCCTCAGGGAGCATCTTGTCTCAGATATCTAGCCTACTAGAATACACTTGTTCAATAGCTACCAAAGAGTCATGATGCAGTTCTCCTGCCTCTGAGACCAGAAGCAAAGTGTCTGAGTTAAGAGTGGAGGTTTAAGAGAGGGTCACATTGCCTTGTTCTAACAACACTGCTTGATATTGAGCTAATCAACTTGGGAACAGCCAATAATGTCCCTTATTTTCAAGAAGTGAGATTACAGCACAGGGTATGTACACAGTAGGGGTTTGGCCCAATGTCAATTTTCATGATCCTTCAATAAGGATTATAGCTGAAGATACTGCTCTCTGTTGTGATAAGGCACGAAATGA
>NW_024527090.1:0-1030 GCF_017590135.1 Pyrgilauda ruficollis
TTTTTTTTTTTTTTTTTTTCCCAGCGGTTGCGTCAGGGCTGTTGCCTGGAGACAGGCGAGCTATTCCAGTTTGAGCTTTTCAGTGCCGATTTCCTCTCTCTCTTTCATTCATACCACCAAGCCCTGAACCTACCTCCCACCAAGCAATAACCCTGGAGAGACCTGGAAGGGAGGAGCTGCACAGCCCGGGTCCTAAACATCCTCCGGCACCCAGGAGAGAGAGGAATATCAGCGATGTTTTCGGCGTGGAGAGGAGGGATGGAGCGGTCCTGTGGAGGGCAGGTACCCTCAAGGCTTGCAGGAGATGCCCGGAGAGCTGCTGTGCTCCTGAAGGAATTTGTGGCTCTTCCCGACAACAACCTGCTGCTGATCGTGTTTCTTACCATGGATATCAGCCCCCACCAAGGAGTTTGGGGTCCTCTGGCATTCGGGAGAGCTTTGGCGTGACGATTTCCAGGTGCCACAGCTTGCCCACTGCTTGTGCAGAGGGGAATTTTGCAAGGATGCATCAGCATCTCTGGGAAGCGCCAGGGTGGTTCCTCGGGGCTCCCTGGCTGGTACCATCCATCCCCGGGCAGAAACCAGCTTAGGAACGAGCCTGTGCCTGAATTTTGTACTGGGGAAGCTCCTGTTGCTTCCACAGCTGCCCCAGCGGGGCTGGAAACCATTTTAGCTGCTTCCGAGGAGGGACTGAGAGAGGCAGTGCCCCGGCTCCGGCTGAGTGGGGTCCAGAATCAAAGGCAGGGGACAGAGGGGCTTTCCTTCCTTCCCCAGAAGCTGGAGGTTAACCCCTCAAAGCCTGTCCAAAGCATCCCACACCTCACACATCTGGGGCTCAGAGCCACTGCCCGCGTTTGCAAAGCTGGTGCTGCGAAGGGTTAAACCTTGGCCAGCGACCCCCAACCATCCAGGCCACTTCCCGCATTCCCACATTCAGCGTTTGTGAGAGAAACCCCTTCAGAGCCTTTTTATTCCTTTTTTTCACCCTTCCCTTCTCCTGCCTGAACCACCCCCCCCCCCCCCCCCCCCC
>NW_024527091.1:0-1029 GCF_017590135.1 Pyrgilauda ruficollis
TAAGGTCCCTTCCAAACCAAACCATTGTGGGATTCTATGAAGTGACTGAAACAAACACAAAACTTCTGCAGATCGATGTGCAGAAGGTGCAGGCTGTTTTTGAGAGCTTTGCTCACCACTTCCAGCAGCTTTCTGCACAACGGGAATTTTCACACAGTGAATTTTCACCCAGATCACCTTTCCTCCACTCAAACATCCTCCCAGTTTCTTTGTCCCCGAGCCTCCTCACCACTTCCCACACCTTTTCCCACAGAGGTGCTTCAAAAGCCATAGGAGTTGAGAAAGAGAAAGGCTGTGTCTTACTCATGTAGGATTCTGGGGTGATTTTCTTGGGCTTGATGGTTTTGCTGGGTTTGTTTTCTGGAAGGTGGAACTGCACCGGCTTCTGCTCCGCCACCTGCGGAATCTCCACCTCGTTGGTCTCATCTGTCTCAGCAATGATGGGATCTTCATAACGGTGATCTTGGTGAAAGAGGGGATTCAAAGTAATCACAGGGTGCTCACACTGGTGGGCAAGTCAGGTTCATGTGTTGTGGGGATGATTTATCTGGGCAAGGATCTGCTTTTAAACAGCTGGGGGATCAAAAATTCCCATTGGAGACAGCACAGGGCTATTGCCAGGACACTCCTCTCCTGCTCCTCTGCACATGAAGCAGCATTTACAGAATTTTACAATAAAGATTTGAAGGGATCCCCACTAATTAGTGAAAAAAGTGCTGATATTCCTTCCTCTGTTCCCCACTGAGCTCTTCCCTCTGGAGGAAAACACAAATTTGCTGAAGGGCTCATATTCCATCAGGGCTTGCCCTTCCTTCTCCCTGCTGCAGCCAACCTGCACCTTGGGGTCCTGCTTCAAACCCCACAAGATAAAAACCAAGAAATGCATGGGGGCAGCAAAATAAGCCTCTGCTTTGGGCAAGTCTCCAGGGAATATCTCTGTTTTCAAAGAGCTCAGCTCTCTGGGAAGAAAAACACTTGGGAGGAGAGAAATGACCCCAGGAGAGCCTGGATGCTGGGGGTAGCACTGCT
>NW_024527092.1:0-1029 GCF_017590135.1 Pyrgilauda ruficollis
TTCCCTGTGCCTGTCTTGAAGGGAAATGAAATCCTCTTTAATGTCAGGGACACACCTAAAGCACTGCTTGGTGCCCAGCAGAGGCTCCCCAGGGAGCTTTGATCCACAACATTGCTCTGTCCCTCCAGTTCTCTCACCTTTTAATCCTATTCATCCCCATAAAAGCACCAGCCCAAGCTGCTGCTCCAGCCAAGGGCCCTTTCCAGGCTCTGACTGAGCTGGAAGTTGTAATGGAGACACAGATCAACACCTCAGCTCACTCTTGATCTACTCCTGATCTGCCCCAGGGTTCCTGCCAGGGACAGGACATTGCAGCAGTACCTGTCTGCCCTCCTGGAACAGCAGAGCCGTGGCCCTGCAGGAGCCTGCAGCTTGCCCCAAAGGCCTGGAGCAAACCCATTACCTCCGGGGCTCCCCTTCATCACAACTTAACAGCTTTTTATGGATTTGTGTTGGAGCCGAGTTCAAGTGCTCCAAAAGCAGTGATGTCCTGCCAGTGGTTTAACTGGAACCTCAGACAAAAATGTTCCCTTTGCTCTCAGCTCCAGCCTGTGGACCAGGGATGTGTTTCTTTTTAACAGAAACACCATTTTTTTCCCCCCCAAAAAAATATTCCCAGAGTAAAAGCAGACAAACCTGCTGTGAGTACTTTGCATGTGCTTTTTGCAAGCCTGGGACAGTGAGATGGGCAGGATTCACTCTGGCACCAAGGAAATTCTGCAGCTTTTTAAAATGGGATGAAGAAATTCACACCAAAGGCTTCACTTATGGGAAACCAGTCCCTGATGGGCAAAATTCTCGTGGTTCCTGCTGGATTTTTACAGGCCAGGTGTGCTGGCAGGAAACCTGCAGTGGTCCCGTGAGGCAGGTAGCCTGACAGCTTCTCTCCATCACATCTTTACAGGTTCATGGGGTGTCTCCAGGCCCAAGGAATTTTGCTCCAGGCATCCTGGTCCTCTCTGGAGGTTGCAGACTTTGAATAGGGTGTAGGGCATGGAGCATCCTGGCTGTCCCTGTTTCCCTGCTGCT
>NW_024527093.1:0-1029 GCF_017590135.1 Pyrgilauda ruficollis
AATCAAACAGAGACAGTTCTATGATGGTTTTTTCTTCTAAAAAGCCCTGACCACTCATTATTTCCCTGTATAGGCATGCTACAATTGACCTGTGGTAATTGCTGTTTGTCCACTTAAAAGCAACAGGGTGGGTGAGCCCTTCTGAGACTGCTCTCACTGTGCCGTCTTTTAACACTGACAGAGACTGTTCTCATTTCCTTCACTTCCCTTTCCATTAGTTCTCTGAGATGTGTGTGCATAAGAGTGTTCTTTATTGCTTTCAACTATAAATTAAGGAAGACTGCTAACTTCATTTTAATAGTGTATTGGATTTAAAGTTAGTGGAAAAAAATAAGCAACCCAAAGTAAAACAATTAGTCTATAAGAAATGTGAAAAATTTCAGTAGTGTTTTTATCTTCTCTGGACAGTTATAAGTGTCTATTTTTATCACTCATACCTTCTCCATTGCCATAATACAATGAGATGTACTAAAAGGGGAAATGTTCATGCTCAAAATGGTAAAAGCCATAAACACGAAATAGACCGTGTGTGTCTGTGGTTTTGTGCTTACATATGTGGGTGGCTTATCTAGGATTATAAAATCCCTGCTGTGAAAAATTGATCCCACGTAAGAATTGTAAGCTGTTGGAAATTATGGCATTTAAGGAAATAATAAAGGTTGTAATTCAAATTTTCAATATCCATTATACATACATACTACAGCCACTTCAGTACAAAGAAGACATTTTATGATTTTAAATAGGGGGTATAGAATCCTCAGAAGACTAGATAATAAATACAAAATGAAGAAAAAAATCCTCTTTATTTGTGTCAGTGCCTGTATTGATTAAAGAATGTTAATTATTTTAGACAAAATCCTCAACATTTTTCTATATTATACAGCTCTCAACATGCTGTCAGCAAAAAACCCACACACAACTGAGCAAAAAACCTACACTAGAAAATAAAATATTTATGGATAACCAATCTGAAGAAAATTTCATAAACTTAAACTGTACAATGAATGTATTCTCTGAGAAAAATAAATA
>NW_024527094.1:0-1029 GCF_017590135.1 Pyrgilauda ruficollis
AATACTTGTAAGCTACAAACTGAACTAATGGTTAGGTGTATAGGGATGCATCTACAGTTACTTATGTTTCCAGAGAAGAGACGGGAAGGATGTATTTGAAAAAGATATTACCTCAAAAAGCTACTACTTCAGTAAGACAGATAGAGCAAACTGATATTATCTAAGAGAAAATTTCAGAAGTGAAACATGTGACAAAATAAGAAAATATACAGAACTTATTTTCCTGACATTCAATAGGAGAAAAAAGTTCTGGCTTTTAACACAACCAATACAGATGATAAAACTGTCTTACTCAAAATTATGAGTCTTCTATTAAATAAGTTTTAATGTAACTGCACTGCTAGTAAAATTGTCAAAGAAAAACCTTTGTTTTAACATTTGAATATACTAATACTTAGAAACATGTAAGACTAAGGATGAGTACATAAATTTTATTCCTATAAATTTTTCAGATCTTTACATTTCAGTTGTTGGGTTGTAATTCAAATGACCATTTTTATAAATTGACACCAGAACCATTTTGGGGGAAAAACCAATTAAGGTACAAGAACAAACGTTGTACCTACAATTAAAAACACTTGAATTATGAGGTGGTATGTCAAGTAATTGTGGTGAACGCTAACCTGCATTTTTGAAAAAAACATCTGATACAGTGGTGTAGATTTCTTCCTTATAGTCAGTGGTGATTTATTGCTTCTGTTTGCTTTGGGTGAATCTGGCCTTGCTGGCAGTGATATAATCATGACATTAAAAGCAGGCCTCACTTGCTACTACAAGCTCTTTCAGACACATGCATAACCAATTATGCTCTCAAGAAAAGTTTGAGAAATTGATGTAAGCTGCAGTTGAATAGAGAACTTGTTTGGGAATGTTGTCCAGAACAGAAAAAAGTAAAATATTCAGAATATTGGAATACGCATGCTTCCGATGTCTCAGTAAGGTATGCAAATGAAGTGTTATTACCTTATGTGTCTGGTAAATGATGATTGCGTTATCAGCTAAATTTTCCACAACATGGAAATTTTCAAT
>NW_024527095.1:0-1029 GCF_017590135.1 Pyrgilauda ruficollis
CTTTATCAGCCCCCTCCTCCCCTCCCCACGGCTCCTCCCCCCACAGCGCCCTATAAAAGCTGTGGGGCCGCGGGGCTGCCAAAGGCGCAGCTGTGGGGCACGGACAGAGGGTGGGGGGGCGTATGGGGCGGGCACAGGGGGTGCATGGGAAGGCTGCGGGGTCTATGGGGTGCACAGGGGGTCTGTGGGGCACCCAGTGTTTGGGTGGGTGGTGGATCACACGGGGGATCTGTGGGGCATCATGGGAAGCCTGCGGGATCTATGGGGCACAGGGGATTTGTGGGGGGCACGGGGGTCTGTGGGGTGCATGGGGCACACATGGGGCAGGGGCATGCTGTACTGTGGGGAGGGGGTCACATGGGGCACAGAGGGTGGGCTATGGGGTGCATGGGAATGCTGTGGGTGCTATGGGGGGCACAGGGGTCTGTGGGGTGCAGCCCCTCACCCTCCGTGTCTCCCCAGATCCCTCCATCCAACCCACCGGACCTACAGACTCCAGGTGAGGGCGACCAGGGGAATTGGGGTGGGGGGGGGATACCTGTCGGGGTCTGTCCCCCTCCCCGTCCCCCACAAGTGCCAGTGTCCCCATGGGGCAGATGGCGGACACGGTGCTGGTGTCACTGGGGGGTCTGGGATGGCTGTGGGACTCCATGAATGACCTTGGGGGTCAATCAGTGGTCACAGGGGTCCACCGAGGGTCTCTGGGCAGGTGAGGGTCCGTCCCTGTCCCCCCAGGTGACGCTGTCCCCAGGAAAGATGGCGGACGTGGTGCTGGTGACACTGTGGGGTCAGGGATGACCAGGGGGGGTCAGTCAATGACCATGGGGGTCAGTCAATGGTCATGGGGGTCCATCGAGGGTCTCTGGGCAGGTGAGGGTGTGTCCCCGTCCCCCCAGGTGACGCTGTCCTCAGGAAAGATGGTGGATGCGGTGCTGGTGACACCGTGGGGTCAGGGATGACCAGGGGGGTCAGGGATGACCACAGGGATCAATCAATGACCATGGGGGTCAATCAGTGGTCACGGGGGTC
>NW_024527096.1:0-1029 GCF_017590135.1 Pyrgilauda ruficollis
AAAAAAAAAGGAGCTAATTAAAACACAAAGGTGAAAGACAAAATAAACAGAACAAGCAATGAGCCAAATGACAGCATTCTTTAGGTCATTACAAGGAGGCTGCTCCTCCATAGTGCTTGGTAAAAGCACCTATCTCTGATAGAGAGATTTCTGTTGTTCTCTGTAAAGGCTTTTGGTTTTATTGGCACTAATCTCACTTTTCAAATGGACAATACTTGGGTAAAATCAATTTTTGACCAACCATATACCTTGTCTCAGTGAATATTATAGGCAGAATAGTCTCATGCTTCACCTTCCAGGAATGCTGCTCACTGTTGCAACAGCTGGATTTTCTCTTTTGTTGCTGCGACAAATTTCTTTTGAGTATTACTGATTTTACTGAAAACACAGATTTTATTTTTTAACCTTCCTGATTGATAAGAAAAGTCTGAAAATGTATCTCAGGGCACCCAAAATGTTCAGAAACTAAAACACAAACAATATCAATTCCAAGGTTAGTCTTTTCTCTGAATCTCCTTATTAAGTCAATTTTAGAATTTTCAAAGGCAAACCCTTGCTTCCTAGAACCTGAAGGTTGTCATTCCCACTGCTAAGCCCATGTAATAATGGTTTAAGGGAAGCTCTCCTTTTGCAAAGGAATTTTCATGTTTGAGCCAAGGGTGTTCTGCGACCAAGACAAGAGATTTCTCTACTTAACTTGCCTCAAACAGCTTCAATATGTTCTTTCTTATCTCTAGGGCTCTGCTCAGGAATTACAAACTGACTGCACAGGTAGATGCCTCGAGAGCCTGGCACCTGTCTGTTCTCTCTTTTCCACAGGATCACTGCAGCAGCCCCTTGCCAGCCCACAGCTGTGTCTGGCTCTGAGCACACGGAGCCTAAACCCCAGCTGGGCACTGAGCTTAGCCAGCCCCCAGCCCACTCCCTTCCACACCAGCTGGGGGAAGCTCGGGCTTTTTGCCTGTGTAGATGACTCACAGCCATCACTGCACAATAAAAACTCAGAGTAAAAAACACAGGAGTTCATCT
>NW_024527097.1:0-1029 GCF_017590135.1 Pyrgilauda ruficollis
GCAGCTCATTCAGCTGACAGGTTATACCTTAGAAATTGTGGGGTAAAGAGAAAATAAACTTAAAATGCCACTCTACAGCTGGAAAATAAATAGGAGCAGTAAAAATGCAGGTTAGTGCACATGAATTTATATTCTTTTGATCTACGGAGAAGTAGGAATTATACACACTTCTTTGGCTGGAAGGAAGGTAGGTTGACCAACTATAAAAAGAAGTGTTCACCTACTCAAAATAGTTGGTCACTGTAACTTTTTAAGTCTTAAGGACATTATTTTAATTATGTTCCTAAAAAGATTAATAAATTAATCAATTTAAAAGTACCAATATTTTAATTAATACAGCATAATTGCTGAATACCACTCTGGGTCAGTTTGGTAAGAGTATTATTTTAGGCCCTTAAGCAGTTGCAAAAGCATTTTAAATAAATCCTTGAATCAATCAGTGTCATTAAGGCTCTTGCACGTTTGAAGTGAATTAAGTTTAATTTGTTGTTAGATCAAATATTTACCCTACTGTATAAATTTATCTTACTGGATACTTAAGCTTTGACTTTCCTTCCTGTCTCAGGCTTGTGGCCCAATCAGCCTCATATATTTTTTTCTCCAATTTTAATTGTGTGGGGCAAGGATGTCAAATGGTTTGGGGTTATCAATTCTAACACCAGTTGCACACAGGCAGAGATTTCTTCCCAGACCTCAGTGGTGTGCTGATACCTGAGGCTAAAGGGGTTACAGCTGAAAGTCACACACTGAGCCACACAAAGCCAAGAGCAAAATCCATTGATTTTTATTATCCTGGGATTAAGTGAATGCATTTGAAAAACCATAAACTTTATCTTAATCCCCTCAGATGTTGCAGTTATTTTTGTTAAATAACTGCATCTGTTAAAACATCCAGCAGAAAGATACGTCTTCTGCTAGGTCCAGTGGTGAGAATTTCCATAGGTTAATTCTGATTTCATTGGAAAAATATTCTAGGTTTAATTGGTTTGCCTGTTATTTTTGAGAAATAAAATTGTGAAAATACATTTT
>NW_024527098.1:0-1039 GCF_017590135.1 Pyrgilauda ruficollis
AAGTGAACACATGGACCATGCCTGAATTGTACTGACAGCTCACCTTTTGTTAGAGCTCTAACACCTTTCTGCTATTCCCATTAAGGGCATATAAATGTTTTCCTGTCTGTCATATTTGTCTTTCCTAAATTGTGCCATTGCCATGGAGGCTGGCCAAGGAAATGGGAAGCCATGAATAAAGATGACAAGGTTCTTTGCACCCATCTGTGCTCTTCCAACAGTTGTAATTACAGACATTTAAAATCGAGACAGGTTTTTACCCACATTTCTGACAGCAACTCTCTTTTCTGAGCAGCCAAGAAATGAGAGACAGCTACTGCAGGGACTGACAGTGAAGGACATGGCTCTGGGATGAAGCTTTGAGCAGCTGTGTATGGAGTGCACCTTGGACACCCTGTCCTCTCCCCTGCCATGTCCTCCCTGGTATATCTGCCTGTGCAATGTTCACGAGCTGGAGAGGACCTTCCTTGCCATGCTACTGCAGCCCAGCATGGACCCTTGTGGTTAATCATCCCTCACCACAACCTTCCCTCTCCACCCAACCCACCTGCTCATTACAACACAGATTTATTTTAAGAAAACACTTAAGAAAGTGGGTGCTTTCTTGAATACAGAAAACAGATCCCTGCCCTAGATTACCTCTTGAAAAATGCCATCATTTCAAGGCAACAGCAGCAGTACTGATGGGTGATGCTGAGGCCAACTGTCTCAGGCAGTAAATGCACCAAACAGCAACAGAACCAGAGTGGGAAAGTGAAGTAGAACAACCTTCCTCCAGCTGATAAAATTACTGCTTGCCATCCACAGTTTACAACTCCCTCACCACCACTAAACCAATGTATTGCTTAGGCAAAAAGGTATCATCTCTTACCGGGTTTGGGGATGAGTCCTTGGAAAGGCCTGTGAAAAATAAGGAAAAAAGGAGATTTAAAATGAAATGGTACCAGGAAGCAAGCATGCCTGGGCTGAACACCCTCCTGTGGCCCACGGAAGGCTGGGGATCAGCCTGTCCTGCACACAGTTCATGTGGGACCAACAG
>NW_024527099.1:0-1029 GCF_017590135.1 Pyrgilauda ruficollis
GGGGGGAGGGACACGGGGGAGGGGGGGGGCACCGCCTCCGGTCCCCGCTCCCCGCTCCGTCCCTCCCGGTGCGCAGGGAGCCCCGACACGCGCGGCACCGCCTCGGCCGTCCACGGGCTGCCCGGTCCCCGTGGCCCCGGTGCCGCTGATAAGGACACCCCGATCCCGCCGCGGTCCCGCTCCGGTCACCCTGACCGGTTCTGCCGCTCGGTACACACCGATAGCTGTGCGCTGTCCCGGTTCTTGGGACACCCCAGTCCCGCTGCCCCGGACCCACTTCACTCCCCTCCGGTTCCGCTGCCCAGGAGACAAAAATCCCTGCTCTCACCCTTCCTACCCCGGTGTCCAGCACTCTCCGGTGTTCGGAATCCTCGGTCCCGGTCTCCGGGACACCCGCGTCCCGCCGCGCTCCCCTCCGATCCCGCTTCCCGGGACCCCCCGGAACACAGATCCCCGTTCTCAGCCTTCCTACCCCCGCGTCCCGCACGCTCCGGCGTTCGGGACACCCCAGTCCGGTCTCCATCCCTTCTGCCCCGATCACCGGAGCACCCCGGAGCCGGTGTTCACGTCGCGCCGGTGTGCAAGACGCCCGGTACCGGCGCGCAGCCCTCCCTACCCTCCTCCCGGGGACACCCCGGCCCCGCTGTCCGAGCCTTACCCCGCTCTGCGGGACGCCCCGGTCCCGGTAGGACGGAGCCCCGTTCCGGGACGCGGTCCCATTGCGCATCCTGCCCGGTCGGGCGTGCGGGACCCCTCGGTCCCGGTGTCCGGACCCCTCCAACTCCCGTCTCAGCGCGCAGCCCCTCTCCGCGGTCCCGGGGCGCTGCCCCCCGATCCGCTCCGGTGCTGGGGACCGCTGCCGGTGCCGTTGCCCGCACGGTGGTCCCGGGGGTGAGGGGCTCCGGCGGGGCACTGACCTGTGCTGCCGGCCTCGGGGGCCGCCATCCTGTCCCGGCCCCGTGAGCCTCCCGGAGCGGAGCCGCGCCGAGCCGTGCCGCGCCGCCGCCCGGTGCGGGCTGTTGTGCGCCC
>NW_024527100.1:0-32440 GCF_017590135.1 Pyrgilauda ruficollis
TTTTGCTTCTTTTCCTTGAATTCTCTTTCGGAGAGGTTGATAGTACTGAGTAATGTGTCTTGTGCCATTTCCTTTTGCAGGGCACTGACCAGTCCCAAAATAGGGGAATTTGATGTACCTAGGGGAGAAGTGTTACCTTTGCATAGGGGTTGAATTAGTAGCTGAAGTCCACACTTTGAGCAACTAGGTTAGTTGCCCATTATGATAGCAGCAACCAGTTGTAAATTTAAGTGGATGCTACTTGGTTCTAAGTGGTGACTAGGCAGATGACTTGGTCTCTGATTCTGTGTGGGAGAAAGTTATTTGATTAGAGGTGAAGGTGTCATTCTGCTGAAAATGTGTCATCTGGAAATTGCCAGGTCTGTAACGGTATTTGAAGATCTATTTTTATGTCTTGTTTGTATATGAACGTTAAGATTGTGAGGGTGTGTGTTGTGGAGTTGGTAGAAGTTGTTTATCTGTAAGTGAATGAAGAATGGATCCTCTTTCTGCTTGGATTTTTGCAAGGGCCCTGCAGAAGTCCTTAGCAGTTGTGTTTTTAGGTCAAATACAAAAAGGGAATATTGTATGAAAGACTTTTTTGTGCTGTTCTTGTGAGCCAGCGAAGGCTTCCTGGAGATAAGGAAAGCCCCGTATCTCTCTCAAGGAAGACACCAAGGCTATCACCATGACAACGTGATGAAAGAGAGAAAGTTAAAAGATACGGACTTTATTGTGCCATTTCCTTTTGCAGGGCACTGACCAGTCCCAAAATAGGGGAATTTGATGTACCTAGGGGAGAAGTGTTACCTTTGCATAGGGGTTGAATTAGTAGCTGAAGTCCACACTTTGAGCAACTAGGTTAGTTGCCCATTATGATAGCAGCAACCAGTTGTAAATTTAAGTGGATGCTACTTGGTTCTAAGTGGTGACTAGGCAGATGACTTGGTCTCTGATTCTGTGTGGGAGAAAGTTATTTGATTAGAGGTGAAGGTGTCATTCTGCTGAAAATGTGTCATCTGGAAATTGCCAGGTCTGTAACGGTATTTGAAGATCTATTTTTATGTCTTGTTTGTATATGAACGTTAAGATTGTGAGGGTGTGTGTTGTGGAGTTGGTAGAAGTTGTTTATCTGTAAGTGAATGAAGAATGGATCCTCTTTCTGCTTGGATTTTTGCAAGGGCCCTGCAGAAGTCCTTAGCAGTTGTGTTTTTAGGTCAAATACAAAAAGGGAATATTGTATGAAAGACTTTTTTGTGCTGTTCTTGTGAGCCAGCGAAGGCTTCCTGGAGATAAGGAAAGCCCCGTATCTCTCTCAAGGAAGACACCAAGGCTATCACCATGACAACGTGATGAAAGAGAGAAAGTTAAAAGATACGGACTTTAGTTGGCTCACAGAATGACGTGGCTCCTGGTTCACCTATTGAGAACTTTGTTCCTTTCTTATGACCAATGGGCTGTGTATGTTTCTGTTAAGTAAATGTAAATATCTTGAAAAACTATAAAGGCAACATGTTGCTATAATAAATCTCTCTTATACAGCCTTCTGATGGTGTCTGGGTGCTTTGCGCTGTGTTTCGCTCTATAGCGACACATGTTCAGAAGGCTTCAAACCTAGTTTTATTTTAGCACGCATGCTTTTTATACATTCTTACAAAACTCCTAAGTTTACACTTTGCTCATTGGTCAGGGAAGACAAACAAAGTGCTTATTGGAATAGACAGTTGCAGGTTTCTCTTATTTATAATTTTTTTTCTTGGTTTCTTTGTCACCGACCTTGGTAGAAAATTCTTTCAGGGGTAAACATGGATACTCTTATCAAACTTCTCTCTGGCTCACAGAAGTCACTGTAAAACCTCTTCCACAATTCCCCCTTTTTATGTATTTGAACCACAAACACAGCTGCTATGGCCTTTTGCAGGACCCTTGCAAAAAACCAAGCAGACAGGGGAGACACAAAGCAATGATGACCACCATCAGCAAAATTAAGTCCACCTTCCAACAGTACCCCAAGCCATTCAGCAATATCCCAACTTACAAGGAAACCATTCGATCATTTCCATCCTTCATTCACCTGCAAATTACTAACTTCTTCCTTCAAATCCAAAATTCCCGTTAACTGATCCATTATGATCTAACAAGCCCATACAACACATACCCTCAAAATCCTGATGTTCATAACCATGCACCAACAATAAAGATGTACCAACAAGGCACATAGAGGATGAATTTTCAAATGTTGTTGCAGACCCCGCAGTCCCTTAAGGGCACATTTATGGCAGGATGACGCTTTCAGTTTAGGTGAGTAGATTTTTCTCCACACAGAATTAGAGACCAAGTCATCTGCCCAGTCACCACTTAGAACTAAGTAGCATCTACTTAACTTTACAACTGGTTGCCCCCCCCCCCCCCCCCCCCAGGTTGGGAAAGTTGCTGCGACTACTTGCCCCAACAGGAGCACTGTCTTCACTGAACGGCAACTTTCACCATCACTCTAGCACTGTGACTGCCAACCTGGTGATCCCCAGGTGCTCTCAAGTCCCTACAAATCCTTCAATCTCATGCTCCCCACCAGCCACAGAGTCTCCAGTTTCCTTCCCCCCCCCCCCCCCCGCATCCCCGCCTCTCCCCCCCACGTGTCCTGCAGTCCTTTTTCTTCAGACCAATCAATATCTTAAAGCTTCAACAGACCAGGACAGGTCCCATGTATTGTTGGAAGCTGATTCTTATACATCAGGATTACAGAAATTGCAATCTGGCCAAAAATAGTTATGAGGCTCTTCTAAGTCTCATACTCACCCCAAACACACTACTTTACCACACTTCAAGCATACTCTCAGCTCTTACTCGTAGTAGTACTCACAATCCTCTAGATCTGCAGTTTTCAGGGGCTTTTTCTCTTCTTCCCCCTTATCTTTTTTGTTATTCAGTCTTTATTGTCTCCGGGGTGTTGACCTGCAATCACTGATGGTTGCAGGAGAGGTCGTTCGATCTGCCCAAATTGACAGGGGTGCACCATTTTTCCGAATTCTCCTGGGCCACAGAGAAGAGGTTTTGTATCCCAGACCAGTTCCCATTTGTGAGAAACAGCTGTTCACTTTTAAAATTTAAAAGGTTTATTAAGCCTTAACAAAAATTACAACAAAGGACTGAATAAGGAAAAAGTTTTCAGTGCTGGAAGTCTCCATGATTACCAGCTATGTGCTTATCTACAAAATGGATGCACTCCCTTTTATATCCTTAGCCCCTCCCAAAGTTTTGTCAGTCAACTCTTTCTCTGCCGTCCATTGGTGGAGATTACTTTTTACATCTTGATTGGAGGTCAGGTGTTGTTATGCTGTGCCTCCTGTTAACAAGCCAGCCTCCTCTAAATGTCTTCACTACTAAGGCTATTACAAGGGGGGGAGGGAAAGAGGACTATGGGATGACATATTACAATAACATTACTATACATCTACATATCTATCTCTTAATTGTGAGAGCTAACTATTACATTATAATCTCTAACACATATATCTCAGGCCATAACATAATATTAAAATAGAGACTGTAATGTTAAAATGCTTTTATTTGTGTAACTAACTCAGATAATGGTGTGTAATAGCTATGTTGTTTCTCACATTTATGGACTATCTTATCTGAATGATAAGATAACAGTGAAGGGAACCAGGAAACCAAGAGAAAAATTTACTACTGACTCTCTGTTTATCAGGAAATGTCAAAACAACAGAATGGAACCTTGAGAAGAAAGAAAAGATATTGATTTAATCTACAGGATGGCATGCAAACAAGTCAAAGTTTAAAAACAAGCAGAAGAATTCCTGGAACATGTAAACTCACAGGAATGTTTGAATATGTATAACCCTCATTAATATGCATTTAACCAATGTACTGAAACATATATAAGAAAACTGTTTTAACCTAACGGTGTGCTTTTGGCAGATTGTCAAGTACCCCAGTGCTGGATATTGCCCCTTTTATCCCTTATTAAACTTCTAGATAAAATTTTTAAATAGTGAGCCGTGTTTCTCAGAGAATGTGTAACTGCAGAAACCTTACCATGAGGTTACTGGGCTCTTCTGTTTCAGGAAAGAATCTATGGAGACCGTCGTGCTCACTAATCATGCTTCTTGGAAAATCACTACCCTTCCCATTTTGATTTGAATATTAAAGATTCCAATCAGTAGACCTCAGGACAGATGACCAATGATTGTTTTAAGATAAGAATATTGCTGAAGTCATTAACTATTAGAACAAAGCCATAATGTCTGGGTAACCTTAGCAAAGACATTAAAACAGGATAACATGTGCTTATCCATGGGAAGCATTGATAACCCACTTTCCACATGTCTAGTAGGCATTCCCTTCGTCACTGATGACTGGCCAGTCTATAATTCAGAGCTTCTCTGCACCACAGGTAAGAGACCCAACCTGCAACTGCCTGGGAGTTCGGACACTGTTCTGAGCCTCCACTGAGTTATCCTGGCCGCGGCACTCCACCGGGCTCAGCCCGGCTGGAACCTGCCGTGATAGGTTTTGTTGTTAAGTGGAACACGTTTTCAGAGGAGTTATCTCAGAAGAGTGTTCCCAGTAACTGAATAAAGAAGTGTCTGCTTATTCATGAAAGGAATGAGGGACTTGTCTTTACAGACAAACTGTGGGTCGGCTGGAAGATAAAACTGAGAGATAAAGGAAACAGTGGGATGGATTCCACTGATTGATGAATGGAATGAGAAAGATTTGCCTTTACAAACAAACTATAGGCCTGCTGATAAATAAAATTGGGAAGAAACATAAATTCCAAAAGGAATTCCACTCACTGACACAAGGAAAAGACAAGGGGGTTCACATTAAAAGGGGGTCTTAGGTATTAGGCGTTTCAGGAAGTTTATACTTCTCAAGTACCTCAGCCAATGAGGAAAGAGAGACGGACATGCAGCCGGGAAATTAGGATAAAAAGGAGCCTTTGTCCTCCAAAAACTTGAGAGACCCCAGGTGAACGCCCCATGGCCTCTCCCTTTATTCAAATAAAATTACAGGACTCCTCTGTCTCTTTCTTGGACATAAATCTCTGGCGTTTGTGGATTAATTTTCCTGACATTCACATCAAATTGGTGTTGGATAAGTTTCTTTTGTCCTGTTTGATGACAATAGCATTAACTTAGCCCATCTAGCTTAGCAAACTTTAAACCCATTGAATGTTATGCTACCCAAATTGTTCCAAGAGAAGGGGATTCGAAGAAAGAGAAAGAGAGACAAAACAAAAAAAAATATATAGAAAAAAACACATAATGCTACTGTCACTGAAACAAACTCTCCAACAACATTTTTAGTGTTACGGAATCAAGGCATTACTATATTCTGGTCAGGATGTGCAACAAAAATAATTTCATCCACACATTGCCTGGGTTGTGCAGAGAAAATCATTCCATCACACATTTGTTTTACTAGATTTTTCGCATTTTATGCAGTCAAAACCCATAGAAATTCATTGTGTCAAAGTTCATTGGTTCCAAGTTGGCAGTTCTCAGTATTTGGTTTCCTATTGGATATGGATTTTCTCACAGCTTATGCTAATTAGGTTCTCATTTTTATGCTCTTATCCCAGACCAGGTGCCAGGGGTGATGTTTGGAGTTGATGTTCGTTAATGGGTGTTAAGGGTTGTTATCTTTTGTGTATGTTCTGTGCTACTCCCAGTCTGTTGAGATGTTAAGCTCATCAGACCTCACCTGGTGGAAGTCCCCTGAAAAGAAACTTCAATTCCCTTCCCCCAGGGCAAAGGCGAACAAAACTGACTAAAGTTACATAAATAACTTGAAATTTTGTATAGTTTCCAACAATTGAAACACAGGACTCCTTTAATATATGAAACAGAGGAATCCCTTAACACAAGCACCTCAGTATAGATTAATAAAAGTTGGGTGTTGGCTGCTGTGCTTGATTGCAACCACTTTTTCAAAGCAAGAAGCCTAGCCCCAGCAGGGGCTATGATGATAAGCAAATAGTAGATGCTATGCCTAATGCTAACTTGCTCTTGGAGAACAAAACCAAGTAGACTAAGGTGAAAAGAGAAAGGAATGCAAGCTAATGGGTTTGGCTAACTGCTTTTTCTGCAGGACAAGGGCTTAACCCTTGTTGGCTAAGCGATAAGAAGGAAGACATACTAACTGCCTTTTTTATGACAAATAGAAGAACTGTCACAAAGGATAAAAAAATATAATAAAATAATAGGAACATAATTAATACCCAATTATAGATGAAGTGATAAAGTGTGTAATAATACAACTAAGTAAGCATTAGAAAAATAGGTGTAATGAATGTATTAAATAAGAATAGCGTGCCTTGTTTGTAACCGTAAGATAAGAAAACCACAAGTTAAGTAAGACCCCAACCCCTTAAGACTAACTTTTTGATAAGGGAACGAACAGGGCGGATGCCATACTTGTAAACATATAAATAACCTCTGTAAGAGAGCATGACAGAGATGCACATGAAGGTATGGTGTTAACCCCTTGCATGCTGCATGCTCCTCCCAGCCAGACCAATAAAGGTGTACTTTACAGTACCTTATTGTGGAGTAGAATCCTTTGAATTTCCCCTTTGAAAGTGATCTTAACTTCCTTTAGGGTCACTTCCACATGACTAACTTACTGATTTAACCCATACTAATGTGAGAAAAGACACTCACTTTTAAAAAATTTAAAAGGTTTATTAAAACCTTATCAAAATACAACAGAAGACTGAATAAGGGAAAGTAGAACGCTGGGAGTAAAGGATTTAATCACCATGTGCTCATTTACAAAATGGATGTTCCGCCTTTTATACCTCTAGTTGCTCCCAAAGTCTTCTCAATCAACTCCTTCTTTGCTGTCCAGTGGTGGAGGTCACTTTCTTACATCTTGATTGGAGGTCAGGTGATGCCATAGTAACAAGCTGACCCTCCCAAATGCCCCAACTAAGGCTATCCCATGATAACAGTGCAAGGGGGAGGGGAAACATAACTATACATCTACAAAATTTCTCTTAACATATACTTAATATTCGCCCCTTAATTGTGAGAGTCAACCATCGCATTACTCGTCTATAACAAACCCCCCTTTTCTTTTTCTATAAGTCATTTGGTGCGAACAGTTAAGTAAAAAAATTTTTCTCTCTCTTGAATGAGTCATAGTAGCATCTGTTGATGTGGGCAAGGACAGTGGGAACAGGAGAAAAACATCTCAGGTTTTCCCTAGACACACTTATTTGGAATGGAAAAAAGGGCATCACAGAGGTCTGGTATGGCTTTGACTCCCATCTACCATGCCTATGGGATTGCTACCCATAGTAGGTGTATCTTAGTGGCAAGTACAGAGGCCAATTTGGTCTTGCCCTCTAGTCCCTGTTGTATTAAAAGACAATTGAGGAATAATAGAGGTCCAGTATGGTCCTTTTGCCACCACCTTACCATGCCTACGGGGTTGCTACCCGCAGCAGAGCTATGGAATCTTCCTGGTGGTAAACAAGGGGGCCAACCCAGTCTTGCTCTCTATTCTTTCGCTTACTTTACTTGTGGTTCTTAAGGAAACTGGGCCAGTTTGGGGAATACTTCTTATCGTCCCTTGTGTACTTCCCCTCAACAGATGCTTGTAATTATTGTCTATTAAAACAGGAAGACAGTCCCCGAGCTGGCTGGTGGAAGCTTGACCCTACTTTTTGGATGTCTTGTTTCTCTGGTTGTATCTCGGTCTCTGCTTGAGAGTCAATATCATCTCACCCAGTCTGGATGTTTTAGTTCATTCTTTGGGTTCTTCTACTGGGCTTTTAACTCTGTTGGTATGAGTCCATCCCTGCTCTGCAGTTTGCACAGCTGATTCGGTGGTATTACCTGAAGGGGACCTTCCCACTGGGGAGTTAGAGGCTGATCTCTCCATTATTTGATCATTACCCAATCCCCAGGATCAATATTATTGATTCTAAAATCCAGGGTGGTAGTTTGAGGAATTGGCCCTTTATGTCTTAGCCCTTCTAAGATTTGTGCTATAGACATAACATATTTCTTGGCATTGGTTTCCCCTTCCTCATAGGTGGTAATTTTCTGGGGCAAGGTTAAAAAGAGTAACCCAAACATCATTTCATAGGGTGACAACCCCAGATCTGACCGGGGTTGGGTTCTAATTCCTAATAAGGCCAAAGGGAGGCATTTTATCCATTACATTTGGGCTTCAATTATCCATTTAACTAGAGTTCTTTTAAGAGTTTGATTAATCCTCTCAACATGACCAGAACTCTGTGGATGCCATGGAGTGTGTAACTCCCATTTCACTTCCAGGGCTTGAAGAGCTTTCTGCAATATCTTAGATGTGAAATGAGATCCTTGGTCTGAATAAATCCTGTTCACCATCCCATATTGGGAAATGATTGATTCTATAAGTGTTTTACTCACAATATTGGTATTGGCTTTCACAGTGGGTACCACCTCAACTCAATGAGTCAAGTTGTTAGCTTTCAGGAACAGATAATCACGGAATGATTATATGCAGGTGCTTTTACTGAAGAGCTCTGGGTGTCAGGGGTACAGACCCAAATCTGAGTCTGCCATGGGTTTGGGATGAACATGTTTTTATATTCTATCGTTATATAAATTACATATTAATTATTAAACTTACATTGTTCTATTGTATACATGGATTTCATGCAAGCATGGGTTTCTCGCGATCCCCTGTCCTGGGTTGACTATATGATGCTTTTATTGCCAATCCTCTTGTTTTGTTTATACTGAATAATAAGTTTTGCACCTTTAAGACTTGTTCCAGAGAGTGAAGGGGGGAAGGACGAAGCGCGCAGTTTGTTTTCAGAAAACTGCACTCACTCCTCCACATTCCTCCTCCTGGACTGTGTGTTGTCTGCAGATGGACAGACAGTGGGACAGAGCTCTCCTTTGCTTTTAGTTAGTTTTAACTAGCTGAGGCAAAGAAGTTCCCTGGACTGTGGTTTTTCTTTTTCTTGGACCTGTTTAAACCTGCTCTTGACTGAACACCCAGAAGAGCACCGGCAGCTCACACCTGTGGCCTCGGCATTTCCAGCGCTGGAGGGACTGATAAGAGACTGAGTGAGCCAAGCTGCAACCCGGGGAGGGGACTTTTCTGAGTTTGTCATCTCTTTTGGAGCAGCAAGAGGTTTTATTGTTTAATAAACAGGTTTTTTTCCACTTTTCTCCAAGGAGGTATTTTCTCCCAAACTGGTTGGGGGGAGGGGCCAATTGAATCTGCTTTTCTAGGGGACCCCCTTTGGGGGGTTCTCCCAAATTTGCCCTGAACCGGGACATCCCCCCTCAAATCCTTGAACATAGTTTCTCATGATTCTTCACATGATCACATCTAACAATTATATAATTTATCATATACTGGTTACACAGGTGCAGTTTCACATGATGTGGCAAACACAAGGCCTAACATTTTCCCAGGGCCTACTAAGCCTAGCTTTCTTTCTAACTCCCTGAATTTTCTATGATCTTAAAATCTTTTACTATCATTTCCCCCCTTTGAAAGTATTTTCACTTCACTATAAGTGCAAATGTTTTCACTTGATACAGTCCTTTGTTTCTGAGTTTGTACTTGATGTTCTTCGAATCCATGATTGATGTAAAAGTTGCCATGGATGCTGTCACGAACTGGAGAACCAGAAGATGGTGGGTGTGGATCTCGTGTCAGTGCATTTATTACTTTTCGTTTCCAGGATGTTTTCTTCTGTATTTCTCCCTTTAAGATGCTATAAACTAACCAAATCACTAAGAATACAATTAGTAAGATTATCACACTCTCAATGATAAATTTAATCCATGAACTCACGTTCCACCCTAACCCTTTGAAGATTTTGCCTAACCAGCTCGTAGTCAAATCCTTTTTGCTCTTCTTGTGCTTCATGCTCTATTTGTTTCAACTGATTGATGTCATATTCTATATCTGCAGTTACATTTGGGATGTGGATGCAGCAATGATCAATCTGTCCCTTTAAAAACCCACAAACTCCCTGCTCTTTCAGGAGTAACAAATCTAAGGCCAATTGATATTGCAAAGTCATTTTTGTGGTGGCTTGTAATTGTACGTTTAGTTCTTTAAATCCTTCCTGGGTGATTCTTGCCAGTCTATCTACCTGACCTGTAAGTTTATACAACATTTCTCTATGCCATTTTGCAATGCCTCTTGACCATCCTATAGGAGATCCTATTGTGCCATTATTTAGAATACAGTCTTGTTGGCTCATAGGTTTAATCCATTTTCCTATTTCCTTCCAGGTTTCCTTGACTACTTGCTTCTACTCACGTACCTGTTTGCATGCAATTGTTTTGTTCTTTTGTATTTCAGGTAGTTTTGGCATTATGATTCCCCAATTTATTGGGTCTCCTGCTGCCTTCAGTATTGGCAGACAGGCAGTTATTCTGCTGGTGTTTTGCATTTTGGCATAGTCTTTGACTAATCCAATCATTACATTCTCAGCCCGAATTGCATTAGAAACTTTTATCACCTGTGTTTCTGCTTAGTACCTCTCTCTTCATTCTAGAATGAAGAGCGGTTAGTTGATCTTTTTGCATTCCACATCCCAAAGACATTAATAACCATAAAGTGAGCATTGGCACAATTACTGATAACATTCTTGAAGCAATTAAACACATTTTATCTGCAGCTTTGTTGGTTCCACAGTTTACACAGTCCCTGATCCTGGATGGATTTTCTTCACTCGGGTGTAGTGATTCCAGTGGTCCACACCGGCTACTTTGACTGCTGTAAAGGTGGTCAACAGTACCTGATGGGGTCCAGTCCACTTTTCTTTCAGGGATTGTTCATTCCAGTTTTTAGGGTACACCTCATCTCCCAGATCTATGTCATGGACTGGATTCTCGAGAGTCAGAGGCCTATTCCACACGAAGGCATTCTGAAGCCGAGCTAAAGTTTTCCCAAGAGACAGAACATAATTATACACTTCCTGCTTTCCCGTGACATGTACTTTTGGGTTAGGTTCAGGAGATTCATATGGTTTCCCCGTACAATATCTCATAAGGACTGACTGACATCCCACTCCTAGGCTTTATCCAAATCTTCAACAGTGCTATTGGCAAAGCTTGGGGCCACTGCAATTTGGCTTCTTGGCATATTTTACTGATTTGCCTCTTTAGTGTCTGATTCATCCTCTCTACCTGTCCACTTTACTGGGGTCTCCATGGTGTGTGGAGGTCCCAAGTTATTCCCAGCAATCCACTTACTTCCCTTACTACTGTGGCTATAAAATGGGGCCCCCTGTCTGATGATATCCCTAGGGGTACCCTGAACCTGGGAATGATCTCCTGTAGTAACCACTTAACTGTTTCCATTGCTTGGTTTGTGCAACAGGGAAGGGCTTCTGGCCATCCAGAAAATGTGTCAACCCCCACTAACACATATTTGTATCCTCGAGTTCTTGGCAATTCTACAAAGTCCACCTGCCAATAGTCTCCTGGCTCTATTCCTATCCGAATGCTTCCTAGCTGTGCCTGCCGTCTAGCCACTGGGTTGTTTTTTAAGCAGATCTCACATTTTGACATTACTGATTTTGCCATTGTTAACATTCGTACCGAGATTAAACTTCGTTTTAGCAATTTTACCAATGCTTCTGCACCCCAATGACATTCGTTATGTTTAATTTGTAGAACTTTTCTCATTATCAAAGGGGGTACCACTATCTGTCCTTGTGCAGTCACATACCACCCATCTGAATTCTTTTGTGCATTTAGCAAACGTCCCAATCTCTCATCTTCTACTGAATATTTTGGTTTTGGAGGCAAATTGAATTGAGATACATTAAGTTTTAAGGGTATCAATGCCATTGTTGTTTGCACTTCTCGAGCAACCTGTCGGGCTGTCCAGTCTGCCTTTCGATTTCCCTCACAGATTTTGGAGTTCCCTGATTGGTGTGCTTTACAGTGTATAATTGCCACTTGTTCAGGTTTTTGTACTGCTTTTATCAATTGCAGGACTGCACATTGATGTTTAATGTGCATACTTTGAGAAGACAGTAGTCCTCTTTCTTTCTACCTTGCTCCGTGTACATGTACCACTCCAAAAGCATACTTTGAGTCAGTCCATATGTTTACCCTTTTCCCTTCACTTAATTCTAGTGCTCTGGTTAAGGCAACCAGTTCTGCCCTCTGGGCAGATATATTTGGTGGTAATGCTTTTGCCTCCACTACTGTACTGACTGTTGTTACCGCATATCCAGCATATCTGGTTCCGTTCTCCACAAAGCTGCTTCCATCTGTGAATAGCTCCCACTCTGGCTGCTCTAGCAGGACATCTTTCAGGTCTTTTCTTGCTGAATAGGTGTACTCTATTACTTCGACACAGTCATGGGCCTTCTTCAGTTGTGGTACCTAGAAACAAGGCTGGATTCAAAAGGTTAGTTGTCTTTAATGTGACATCATCCTGTTCAGTCAGGATTAGCTGGAATTTTATCATCCTGCTTGGAGATAGCCAATGGCCCCCCTTCTGCTCTAAGGCAGTGGTTACCATGTGTGGTACATAGACATCTATGTGTCTTACCATAGTAAGCTTCCTGGATTATTGTATCAGCATCACAGTGGCTGCGACTGCTCACAGACATGAAGGCCATCCAGCACTTATGTTGTCAAGCTGTTTGGAAAAATAGCCCACCGGCCTTTTCCAGCTTCCCAAACGTTGGGTCAGGACTCCCAGTGCTAGGCGCAGCCTTTCACGTTCAAACAGCTGAAAATCTTTAGACAGATCAGGTAACCCTAATGCTGGAGCAGTTGTCAGTGCTTCTTTTAATTTTAGGAAAGCTTCTTTCTGTGGTTTGTCCCAGGTGAATGGCTGCATCTTCTGGGCTTCGTACAGGGTTTTTGCAATCAGTCCATAGTCCATGATCCATAGGCTACACCACCCTGCCATCCCGAGAAAGACTCTCAGCTTGTGTAGATTCTGGGGCTCTGGAATAGCACAAATAGCTTGGATACAGTTAGTACCTAGTTTTCGTTGCCCTTGTGAAATTTCACATCCCAGGTAGATCACAGTCTGTTGGGCAATTTTTGCCTTTTCTCTGGATACTTTATAACCTCCCATTCCCAGTGAATTTAAAATCTCGATTGTTACCTTTATGCAGGTGGCTTTTTCTTCTGTAGCTATTAGTATATCATCAACATACTGCAACAACAGGTGTTGGTCTCTTGGTACTTGCCCATTCTCAGTCGAAATCTCCAGCTCCTTCACCAGTTGGTTTCCAAATAGGGTCGGTGAGTTCTTGCATCCTTATGGAAGCCATGTCCAGGTGAGCTGGGTTTTTCTTCTGTTCCCTGGATTTTCCCACTCAAAGGCAAACAGTTTCCTACTTTCTTTGTCAAGGGGTATGCAGAAAAAAGGCATCTTTTAGATCAATTACTGTAAACCATTTATCTCTTTTACGGATGTCAACAATGTGTAGGGATTTGCTACTACTGGATAAATGTCCTTTGTTATTTCATTTATTGCTCTCAAATTCTGCACTGATCTATACTCACCATTTGTTTTCTTCACTGGAAATATTGGTGTATTAAATTCTGATTCACATTCCTCTAGAATTTGGTATTTCAAGAATTTATCAATAATCTTTACTATTCCTCTCCATGCTTCTGGTTTTATGGGATGCTGTTTGACCTGTACAGCCCTCACCCCTTCTTTTAACTCTACATGCACTGGCTGTGCCAATTTAGATTTTCCTGGTATATCTGTTTCCCATACAGAGGGAATCACTGCATCTTCTACTTTCCTAGGGATAGAGGGGACCAGTTTTTCTTTGATCATTAAAATTTGTCCTGTCTTTGATTCAGGTATTTTCATTACAAGTTCCCTGTTCTCAAAGGTTATTACCGCATCAAGTTTTGCCAGCAAATTCCTCCCTAAAAGCAGAATTGGACACTCAGGTACATATAAGAATTCATTGCAAATCATTTAGTACAGAATACATGGCCCCTGTATCCACCAGGAATTTTACCTCTTTATCCCCTAATTGTATGGTTACCACAGGTTCCTGTACTGATTCCAGTCCTAGTCAGCTGTGATACTCGCTCAGTACCATCGCCTTGGCAACATCTTCCTGCTGGAACTGATTGCCCTGGTTAAACCGGTTGTTTGGGTTACTTGGGCATTCTCTCTTCCAATGCCCCTCCTGCCTGCAATATGTATACTGGTTTAAGCTTAACCCTTGCATGACTGGTCCTCTGTGACCCCTGCTGAACTCGCCTCCACCCAGTCCATGACCACCTCTGCCACGTCCCCTGAAATCTGGGTTCCCTTTTCCTTGTATTACTGCCAAAAGATTTTGCTGCTGCCTTTTACCTGCCTCCTTTTCCCTATTATTGTATACCTTCCAGGCTACCTCAAGTAGTTTATCCATATTGTATACTTTCCAGGCTACCTCAAATAGTTTATCCAGGTTCCTTAATTCCTCCCCTTCTAATTTTTGCAACTTTCTCCTAATATCACCCTGTGACTGTCCCAGGAATATGAGAGTGAGTTGAACCTTCGCTTGTTCTGTGTCTATTTGGAGATCTGTATATTTCCTTGCTGTCTCCTTAAGCCTTTCCAAAAACACAGTGGGGGATTCTTTCTTTTCCTGTCGGACCTCATATAGTTTAGACCAATTCATAGTTTTAGGCACAGCATTATGAACTTCTATCTGGACCCACTTTCTTCAGCCTCTGCATATGCCCAGGTACATTAGGATCCCACCCTGGATCCTCAGTTGGAAAATTATCATCTAGAGTTCCTGTTATGAGTCCATTTCTGATATCCTCCCTTGCCCTTTCCTTGGTTGCCTTAAATACCATCTCTTTCTCAGTAGAATCCATTAAAGTATCTAATATTACTTGTATATCATCCCAATCCAGATTCTGAGTTTTCATAACCATTTTTACTACCAGTGCCACCTTATCAGGATTTTCCCTATAAGCCCCAGCCGATTGTTTCCAATTGACTAAATCCGCAGGAGAAAAAGGCACTTTTACAAACACTGGCACCTCCACTCCTTCTCCTTGTCAGAAGGGAGCAATCATGGTCCACTTTTGTCTGCCCAGGTCTTTTCTAGCCAAGACCTGGGCAAGCTTTGACTGACTTTGAGTCCTGTGAGGTACTGGTGTCACTGATTCACCTCCACTATTGCTATCTCCTTCACTTACATCCCTCTTCCTCCTTTGTATCACAGTTAGGTTTTGATCATCTCCTGAGGAAGGGATCAGGTGATGGTGGGAGAGGAGGATAAAGAGAGAAGGGTGAAGAAGGACTAGGCAGGATAGAATTAGGTGGAGTAGGAGCGGACGGTGGAATAGGGGCAGGTGAAGCAGGCGGGATAGAGTTAGGTCCTCTTGGTCTTGTTGGAGCTACCTGTAAATCAACACATGTATCGTTTTTCCTATTCAGACTTTCTTTCAAAGACAAGTGTTCTAGACAACGTTTTTCTTTTACACAAACCTCACACTTATCACTTGCAGATGCTCTAACCACCATTAATGCACATTCAACCTGCCATTCTGGCTTACCTCGCAAATAGAAAAACAAATCAACATACGGAACCTCGTCCCATTTTCCTTCTCGCTTACAAAATGACATCAACTGCAAAATGGTGTTATATTGCAAAGACCCATTCTTTGGCCACTTTTCGCCATCCTCCAAGACATATTCTAGCCACCAAGGATTACAACAATCAATCAACTTAGCCTTACATAACTCTTCCCCAAAATTACCGTTTCCAATGTGCTAATAAGCACCCCAAAGGAGAAGTTCGTGGTATGGGGGCCTTGCTGCCCAAAATCCCTTTTAGCTTCTCCATATTACAACTACAATACACCACAAATGCCGAGCCTGCAATGCATTCACGATTGTCTAACAGATGGCGCCTAGGCAATACCATCAGGAATTCCTTAGCCCAACCAAGTGTAGCTTTCGCTGCGTCTTATTGGCAGGCAACCAAACCAAAGTGAAAGCACCTTACCTCTCTCCCGGGGATGTTGTGAGCAGTGGAGATGGTCGCGGCAGATGGGCTCCCCGAGAATCCCTCGGTGCTGGCTGGAGCGTGATCGAGTCGCGAACTTGCTCAGCAGCACTCACAGGGCCCATCTAGGGTTGCCAAAAATGTTAGCGTTCAGGAACACATAATCACAAAATGATTATATGCAGGTGCTTTTATTGAAGAGCTCTGGGTGTCAGGGGTACAGACCCAAATCTGACTGCCATGGGTTCGGAATGAAAATGTTTTTATATTCTATCGTTATATAACTTACAGATTAATTATTAAACTATTAAACTCTATTGGATAAATTGATTTCATCCAAACATGGGTTTCTCGTGCTCCCCCCTCAAACCCTTGAACATAGTTTCTCGTGATTCTTCTTATGATTAAACAATAATTATATCTAATTACTAAACAATCATCACATCTAACAATTATATCATTTATCATATACTGGTTACACAGGTGCAGTTTCACATGATCCGGCAAACACAAGGCCTAACATTTTCCCAGGGCCTACTAAGCCTAGCTTTCTTTGTAACTCCCTGAATTTTCTATGATCTTAAAATCTTTTACTATCAAAGTGATCTATTATCACTAGCAAAAACTTCCACTGTTGTACCTGGGGAAGCTCAGTAAAGTCTACTTGGATGTTTTGAAAGGGCGGTAAGGCTACTTCTTGCCCTCCTCTGCATGTTTTCCTCATGACTTTCTTATTCATTTGTTGACATATCACACACCGTTCAGTTACTTGCTTAGCTATTCCAAAAATTCCTATGCAGCCCCACTCCCTTAGAAATTGATTGCTTAGCGCTTGAGTACCCCAGTATGTTGTACCATGCATGCCTTCCAACATTTTCTTGGCAAGGGGTTTATTCAACACTTACCTCCTATCCACTAATCTCTACTTCCCTTCATTATCTTTCTTGGTTCCTATTTTAAGGAGTTCTTTCTCTTCTGTCTCACTGAATAAGGGGACTTCTTGTATTTCTCTCATGGGAGTTAACACCATCATTAGTTTTTCTGTCCCTGATTCTGCTGCATTATTAGCTTCCAAATTCGCTTGTTCCCCTGTGCCTCTTGGGTCACCCCTTTTTGATGTCCTTTAACATATACAACTGCCACTTCTTCTGGTAACTGTAAGGTTTTGAATACCTCTAATATAAGTTTTTTGTGAATCAGTCCCTTTCCCTTTGAACTTAATAGCCAAATTTTTCTAAAGGTATGTACTACTCCAAAAGCATATTTTGAGTCTGTATATATTGTTCTTCTTTTCTGTCTTAATATTTCCAGAGCCCATTTCAGGGCATTGTCCTGGTTTAGGGCAAATTTGGGGGAAAACCTCCAAAGGGAGCCCCTCCAGAAAGCAAACCCACACGGCCCCTTCCCTAAACCAGTTCAGGAAAGATTCCTCAGAAAGTGGAAAGAACCTGTTTATTTAACAGGCAAAGCACCTCCCAGCACACAAAATGAACAATACCAGATGACAACACTCTTTCATCACTCTGAAAAAGATGACAAATTCAGAAAGTCTCTCCTGGGAGTGGTCGCTATGTTATCGGTCCCTCTGGTTCTGGGAATAGCTGCTGCAGGCCACAAGGTGCAAACTCTCCGTTTCCCAGGTCCCAGTCCAGAGCAGGCTCAAGTGCTTCCAAGGAAAGGGAAAGAAAAGCAGTCCAGGGAAAATTTGGACTGCCTAGCTGAACTAACAAGCAGGAGCAAAAGCAAGAGCAAAGAAGGAGCAAAGCAAGATCAAAGTGAAAGCAAGAGCAAAAAGCCAAAGACAAAACATAAAGCAGCTCTGCTCTAAGTACTGCCCTGTCTCTGTGTCCCGCTGTCTGTGGGAGAGTGAGCAGGCTGACTTCAGATCCAGTCTTGAAGTCACAGAACATAATATCCAGCATAAACAGAATAGATGACTGGGGATACAAGTACCCTAACATCACCCTAGGACAGGCATATCACTTACATGCTTGGGCTGACCAGTTGGAAGGTTGTGGTATCGTGCTTTTTGTTTTATTAGTAGGTTTATGGTTTGATTTGTGATTTAGTGGTTTTCCTTGGTGCTGTTTTTCTTTTGTCTCCGCCTAGATCAAAGTGAAAGCAAGAGCAAAAAGCCAAAGACAAAACATAAAGCAGCTCTGCTCTAAGTACTGCCCTGTCTCTGTGTCCCGCTGTCTGTGGGAGAGTGAGCAGGCTGACTTCAGATCCAGTCTTGAAGTCACAGAACATAATATCCAGCATAAACAGAATAGATGACTGGGGATACAAGTACCCTAACATCACCCTAGGACAGGCATATCACTTACATGCTTGGGCTGACCAGTTGGAAGGTTGTGGTATCGTGCTTTTTGTTTTATTAGTAGGTTTATGGTTTGATTTGTGATTTAGTGGTTTTCCTTGGTGCTGTTTTTCTTTTGTCTCCGCCTTTTTCCTAGATATTTCGTCAGCTAGTTTCTAGTTTCTATTTCTCCAAACTTTACCCATTTCCTGAAACTGTTTTTCTTCCTTGGAAGTTTATTGGTTCACTACTGTTATTCCCCGCCTAGGTTTTTACTCCCAACACTCCTGATTTGTTGAAAGTTGGGTTTGCCCCTGACTTTCCCCTGAGATATAAGTCTTTGTTCACCCCTTGATCGGGGCCCAGGAGGAAAAAGGGGAAGTTTTGCCATCAAATAAAGTTTCCTTGGGACCCGTGTGCGCTGCCTGTGTTTTATACTGCGTCAAAACAACTGACAACTGGGATTCTACGGAGCTCGAGGGGGAAAAACTGCCACCCCCCTCCCTTAACATCAGCTAGCCGGGGAAAGAGAAGCGGCAGAAGGCAACTTTCCCTTTTCTATGGCTAGTAATTCTTCATCTACTATAGCGTACCTTGACACCTGGTGCCCCTGGATTACCCTTGCAGATCCATTGATGTACAATCGTTTTCCTTCTTGGAGTGGTTCATCTGTTAGGTCTTCTCTTACTTTAGTCTGATAGTTTATAACCTCTAGGCAATTATGTACTAGTTCCTCATCTGGTTCTCCATACAAAAATTGGGCAGGGTTGAGTTGGTTACAATTAGTTCTAAATCATTATCTATTAAGATGGCTTCATACTTTAACACTCAGGAATCAGTGAGCCATTTCTCAGCCTTTTGGCTTAGGATACTTCTATCTGAGTGTGGGGTATATATTTTCAATTTTCCCCCAAAGGTTAATTTCTTGCTTTCTTCTACAGATAGGGTGGTTGATGCCACTGCCTGAATGTGGGTTGGCCACCCCTGCCTGACAGGGTCCAGCAGTTTTGATAAATAGGGCACTGGTTTCCTGGATCTTCCCCAGTCCTGGGCTAACACTCCATGTGCTCCCCCTTTTTCTATATCTACAAACAGATAGAAAGGTTTGTCTAAGGCAGGAAGACTCAGTGCTGGTGCACTGACTAATTTTTGCTTTAAAGCTTCAAACTTTTGCTCATCTTTTTTTCCCCCATCTTCTTTTTCTTCTTCTACTAACTTTTCATATAAGAACCCGATGGCCTGCGTGTATCCTTCAATCCATAGCCTACAATATTCTAACAAGCCTAAAAACTTTCTAACCTCCCTCTTAGTTTTTGGCCGTGGAAGTGAGACTATCCCCCTAATTCTCTCAGGGTTCAGTTGCCAGCTCCCTTGACAAATCACATGTCCAGATAGGGTGGTTGATGCCACTGCCTGAATGTGGGTTGGCCACCCCTGCCTGACAGGGTCCAGCAGTTTTGATAAATAGGGCACTGGTTTCCTGGATCTTCCCCAGTCCTGGGCTAACACTCCATGTGCTCCCCCTTTTTCTATATCTACAAACAGATAGAAAGGTTTGTCTAAGGCAGGAAGACTCAGTGCTGGTGCACTGACTAATTTTTGCTTTAAAGCTTCAAACTTTTGCTCATCTTTTTTTCCCCCATCTTCTTTTTCTTCTTCTACTAACTTTTCATATAAGAACCCGATGGCCTGCGTGTATCCTTCAATCCATAGCCTACAATATTCTAACAAGCCTAAAAACTTTCTAACCTCCCTCTTAGTTTTTGGCCGTGGAAGTGAGACTATCCCCCTAATTCTCTCAGGGTTCAGTTGCCAGCTCCCTTGACAAATCACATGTCCTAGGTATTTTACTTCATGCTCTACAAATTGGAGTTTCCCTTTTGTTACCTGAAGTCCTTAGTCCCCCAGAAAATTTAACAATGCTATGATGGATTCCCAAACTTTTTTTTCTTCCCATCCTGAGAGAAGCAAATAATCTACATATTGGATAAGTTTTATCTCAGGTTTGATGGAGAAAAGTTGTAGTACTTTGCCTAGTGCTTGACCGAATAGGTTTGGGGATTTGGAAAACCCTTGGGGTAACCTAGTCCACTGAGGCTGTTGCTTTCTTCCTGAATCGGGGTCCTCCCATTCAAAGGCAAATATACCTGTACTATCTTCTGTTAGTGGGCAAACCCAAAAAGCATCTTTTAGGTCTATCACACTAAACCACTGGTGTGATTGGGGAATATTACTCAATATTGTATAGTGGTAAGGCACTACTGGGAATCGATTCACTGTTCTTTTATTCATTTTTCTCAAGTCTTGGACAAGCCTGTAAGTTCCATCTGACTTATTTACTGGTAATATGGGTGTATTATGGGGGAACATACATGGTTCTAAGGTCCCCTCCTCAAGGAGGTTCTGGATCATCTGCTGTAATCCTTGTCTCCCTTCAAGGGATAGTGGGTATTGTCAAACCTGAACTGGATGGTTCTCATTAAGTATTTTTATTACTGTAGGTTTCATGTTTAATTTACCTCAGTTTTTCGATTTTGCCCATACCATTTTATGAATTTCTTCCTCATTGTGAAAAACGCTAATCACTTGTTTTAAAATTTTAAAATTTTAATAGCAATAAAATAGTTATAAAAATAGTAATAAAAAATTAGAGCAATAAGAATCTGGACAATCAGAGTTAGGACAAAAAAGGACAATAAAAGCAAAGAATTACAGACATCTGTGTGCATTCTGCCAAGCAAAAGCACACTTCACTAACATAGGATTAACCCTTAAAAGCAATAGCCTGTTGCATATTCATCTATCTCATACATTATTCAAAAATTCTTTTCCAACAAAGGGTGTTTTCTGGTTATTGTCAACTTCCCCTCTCATCTTGTACATCAGTGTTTTGGCTCCTCAAAGTCTGGTTCTTCCCAATAAGGAGGCAATAATTCTTCTCTTGGGATTTTGGTTTCTTGTTGCTGTTATCTCTGTGCAAAAAATTTCTTGATTATCTTATCTATTCCTTGAGCTAGTTAGTATCTTACATCACATAGTTTCTATTTTAATATCATGTTATAGCTTAAAACTATATTTACCACACTACTTTAAAAGGATTAATACAGTACTACAAATTAATACAACATAACTTTCCAACAAAACACATATAGTATTCCTTTTAATATTTGCAAAGAGCAAATCATATAATATGCATTTTTCACACTCATCTTCTTCCCTTAATTGGAGAAGCTTAACTACCATTTTCCCTTCCTCTGGGAGTACTACAATATCTAACTGCACCTGTAAATCCCTGTCGCTGTTGAGATGGTCATAACAGACTGAAAAACACACTGTATTTAAGAAGGCTTCTCTATATTTATTTTACAGCATGCTGTCTTTTTATACTCTTTCACAAAGTTTATACTTATTCATTGGTCAGAGTAAATCAGCATAGCATTCATTGGAGCAAGGCGGCCTGCCCCTCATTTATCTCTCTCTCTCTCTCCTTCTTTTCCATGCTGACCGCCTTGGTAGAGCTCCTTTCAGGAACAAAGGTGAATCTTATCATCTCCTCTCTTTCACTAACCCCTTCTGACTCACAGACCAGATGTGAGCCCCTTCCACAAATCCTGTCCTAAGAAATGGCACCCTGCTTCTGGAACTAACATAACACCCCCAATTCCTATTTTATTTGTCCATTCAAACTTTACTTGCTTTATAACTGATGCTTTGAACCCTTCCCCCTTTGCACCTACTACTTGCACAGTATCTTGACCCTTTTTACACCTGTTTGGAATTTTATAAACACAAGTTCTTTCTGCCCTGGTGTCTACTAAGAAATCAAATTCTTCCTCCTGGGGACCTATTTTTGAAGTTATCAAAGGGTCTTGGTATTCTGTCCCCAGGATGTAGAGCCCCTGACACCCCTAGTCTTCTGCTTCTCCTTTTTGCTCAGTCTCATAGACCCTCAGGTCCTTTTCCTTTTGGGGGCAATTTTTCCTGATATGCCCATTCTCTTTACAGTAAAAGCAAACTGGTCCTAGATTCCCTTGTTTCCCAAATTCTCCTTTTTGTGTCCAGTCCCAAGGAGCTGCATCCCCCTTCTGTCTAACTTCTTGTATTCGGGGTCCCCTTCCCTTACATGGGTTGTTCTTTACATGCTGGTTTCCTTCTCTAATGGCTGTTTACCATTACCCTGGCCTTCGCCTTGGCCTTCCCTTTGTCTCTCTTCACATACACTTTCTGTGCCTCTCTTAAAAGATCTTCTAATCTCCTTTCTTGCCAACCATCTAACTTTTCTACCTTTCTCTGTATATCTGGCCAAGCGTGAGTGACGAAATTTATCTTTAGCAAGATCTGTCCGGCCACTCTATCAGGGTCAACCCCTGAATATTGCCTCATTTTTCCTGCATCTTTCTAGCCACTCTGTTGGGATTTCTTCCCTCTTTTGCTGCTCATCAAAAGCCTTATGAGCATTCTGATTTTGTGGGGCTGCTTCCTTGATACCTCTTATAATTAATGTTGTATACTCCTCCATGTCTAGCCTTCCCCCAGTGCTGTTGTGGTCCCAAATAAGGTGCACTGTGGGCGTTTTCAGGTCTCCCGGAGGTCCCTGCATATGCTCCCTTTCCCATATCCGTATCCCAGCCGCCCAGATCATGTCTTTCCTCTGGTATAAATAACAGTCATTATTGATTGCATCTCTTCCCATGTATAAATATTGGGCCCCATGTATAAATATTGGGCCCCAGAAATTGGTCTAACTGTTCCACTAATCCAATGGGGTCCTCTAGTAATCCTTTTAATTCTTTCTTGAACATTCTCATGTCAGAGGAATTGAGTGGTACAGTTATGAATCCAATTCCTCCCTGCACCCCACCCAGTGGTACTTCTCTCAGAGAATATAATCCTATTGCTTGGCTCCCATCCCCTGATCTGCTTTCCTCTCCTTGTGCCGCTCTGTTTCTAGTGTTTTGGCTAAGCTCATCAGGGGGCAAGGGAGGTGCAGTTTGGGCTACTGGAGGTGGAGGGGGAAAATGGTCTAACGGGTCCCATTCTTTATTTTTTGATACTTTAAACATGCTCACCTTTGAGGGTGAAGTCTCCCCTTCCCAGCAGTCAGCATAGTCACTCTCTTCCTGATTGAATGGTTTCTTAGCTCTTACATAGATGTTTAATGCCCAACATATCCATCCTTTGTCTGATCCATATCTTGGCCAGTGTACATGATCACTCCTAATTTCTCTTTTAGTCCATTCCACTATGCTATACTGAATCATTTTGAGCTTGTCCTTATCTCTGGTGTTGGGGTTATATTTCCACCGGGCTATTTTCCTTCCTAGTGGGCTATCTGGGGGTATACCTGTTGGTATCTCCTCACTTTCTCCTTCTTCCACAGGAGATTCCCTACTTGTTCCCAATCCCATCTCAATAGATAGCCACATGCCTGCCCAACAAGGCCTGCCTTCCCAAGAGGGGAAAGGAAAGGAAAAGAGGGCAAAAGGAAACAAGGAGAAGGAAGGAAGGAAGGAAGGAGTCTGCTGGAACACAGAACTCCACTGTTGTTGTCTGGGCACGGACGGGGCAGAACACCACGCTCTTTTTGCTTTTTTAGTTAGTTAGTTTAGCTAGCTGAGGCAGTCTGAGCTTTCCCTGGACTGTTTTTCTTTCCCTTTTCTTGGAACCATTCGAAGCTGCTCCAGACTGGGACCTGGGGAGACACCGAGAGCTTGCACTTTGTAGCCTGCCGGGGCCTATTCTGCAGCCTTTCCCAGCGTCAGAGGGACTGATAACAGAGCAACCACCCACCGGAGAGCCTTTGTGAATTTGTCATCTCTTCAGAGCAGCGAATGAGTTTTGTCATCTGGTATTGTTCATTTTGTGTGCTGGGGAGTGCTTGGCCTGTTCAATAAACAGGTTCTTTCCACTTCTGTCTGAGGAAATCCTTCCCGAACCAGTTGGGGGGAGGGGCCATGTGGGTTTGCTTTCTGGAGGGGCCCCTTTTGGTGGTTTTCTCCCAAATTTGCCCTAAACCAGGACAGTGTATTACTTGTGTGAAGCTGACATTTGGACACTCAGATTATGGAATAACAATCTGGGCAAAATAGTTATGAGGATGTTACGCACCTTCCCCTTCTTCTTTTTTCGTTATTCAATCTCCTGGTGTCCTCAGGGTTTTGACCTGTGACCACCCATGGTGCTGGGAGAGTCCGATCAAACCGCCAAACTTGTGGAAGGGCGCACCTCTCTTTTGAAAACTCCTAGAGATACAGAGGCGCTGTGCATATCTTGGACAAACCCTCATTTGTGAGAAACGATACTCACTTTAAAAAAATTTAAAAGGTTTATTAAAACCTTATCAAAATAGAACAGAAGACTGAATAAGGAAAAATACAGTGCTGGGAGTAAAGGATTTAATTACCATGTGCTCATCTACAAAATGGATGTTCCGCCTTTTATATCTCTCGCCCCTCCCAAAGTGTAGTCAATCGACTCCTTCTTTGCTGTCCAGTGGTGGAGGTCACTTTCTTACATATTGGTTGGAGGTCAGTTGCTGCCATAGTAACAAGGCAACCTTCCCAAATGCCCTGGCTACTAAGGCTATCCTGTGATAACAATGCAAGGGGGAGGGGAAACATAACTATACATCTACAAAACTTCTCTTAACATGTACTTAATATTCACCCCTTAATTGTGAGAGTCAACCATCGCATTACTCATCTATAACACTAATTAAAATTTTTGAAGAAGAAGAAGAAGGAGAGGGAAAGAAAGAAAATATATAGAAAAGCACCCATATAGAAATTCTAAGAGGTATATTAATTCCCTTGCCCTTCCTGGGCCTCCCCTCCCCAGGGGGATTTCTGTTTCCTTGATTTCTCTGGTGCTCGGTATGGGGAGAATGGAGCACTCTCTCTGCTGTGTCTCTGAGTGGCACATCTGCAGGGCTGGCATGCTTGCTCTGGGGGGTGGGGTAAGGAGTAGTTCACTATCTCACCAGGGAAGGCCTGACCTGCCCCCCCCAACACACACAGGCATCCTGAAGTGTCTCAGAGACATCAATCTCTCCAGTTTTTGGCAACCATCCCATGGCTCAAGTGATTCGCTCCAATGCTGAGCTAAAAGTCACCTCAGAGACTGACTCAGTGAGGTGGGTATTTGCTTTATTCCGTGCTGGGTACGTGGGGGATCGCTCCTCCTAACACGTACACTCAGAACTTTTACACAGCACAATTTATTGTTAAATTCATGCATATTCATTACATTCCTTGGGATAGGAGTGGTTATACAAATTACTTCATGGAAATCATTAATATCATTAGCATATGTGATGCACAAGTGCAGTGTACTCTGGTGGTGGCACCGAGGAAGGCTCCAAGTCTTCCTCAGGAGTCAGTCTGATAGAGGCTGGCAGTCTTCTTCACTCTGCCTGTGAAAAACACGTTTACTCTCTTGTGAAAATTTAAAAAGTTTAATAAAAGACAATAGGATATAAAGACTAGAGCAAAGATTATTACAGCTGGGTATATCCTGGCACTCAGCCAAAACTACACTTATCTTTGGGGATACTCTTTAAATACTTTTTCTATTACATCAGCCTTGTGAAAAACACGTTCCCACTCCTGTGAAACTTTAAAAAGTTTATTAAAGGACAATAGGAGACAAGGATCATAAAGCAAAGGCTATTATGGCCAGGTGCTACTGTATTTGTGGGGACCCTCATGGCAGGAAGGAATGATGAATCTGACTCCATGTTCTCAAAAGGCTAATTTATTATTTTATGACACTATATTATATTAAAGAATACTATAGTAAACTACACTAAAGAATACAGAAAGGATACTTACAGAATGCTAAAAAGATAATAATGAAAACTCGTGACTCTCTCCAGAGTCCCGACACAGCTTGGCACTGGTTGGCCATTGAGACAAAACAATTCACAGCAAAAACCAATGAAACAATCACCTGTTGGATAAACAATCTCCAAACACATTCCAAAGGAGAAAAACACAGGAGAAGCAAATGAGATGAAATTGTTTTCCTTTTTCTCTGAGGCTTCTCAGCTTCCCAGGAGAAAAATCCTGGGCAAAGGGATTTTTCAGAAAATATGAATGTGACAGGGTGCATCTTGGCACTAAGCCAAGACCACACACCTTTGGGGATACCCCTTAAATACCTTTTCCCTTACATCAGCCTGTTGCATATTCATAGACCCTTATGCATATCCATAAACTAGTTTACATTTTCCAGGAACAATTTTACATGGCCCCTTCTCGGGTCCACCTTTTTAGAGCATGTGTGTTTCTTGGCTGTGGTTTTGGTTCCTTCTCTTTATCACTTCCAGTTTGGGCCTTGGTCCATGCTTTCTTCAGATGGTGTGTCCTCATAGTTGGCATATCTGCAGCAGGTGTACTCATCCTGTGTTCATTGGATGTTATCCCATTCAAGCAGGCATTTGAACACAAGCATAGCTATTTCACTACTATGTCTAAGCTTAATTAAGAGTAGATATAAAAATTATATCTTTATAACAAAGTTACTCTAACATCACACATATAAAATCCATTTTAATATTTGCGAAAAGCCAATATTATAATAACTATCTATAACAAGCCTGCTGCATATTCGTAGACTCTTATGTATAGTAAACTTTTCTCTAAACTAGTTTACATGTTTTAAGAATTGTTTAGCATATCTCTTCTTTGGATCTGCTTTTTTAGAGTATGTGTAATTTTGGGTTGTGCTTTTAGTTTATTTTTATCACCTCTAGTTTTTGGGCTTTGGTCTATACTGTCTTCAGACGGTGAGTGTTAATAGTTGGCATATCTGTAGCAGGTGTCTTCTTCATATGTTTATTGGATGTTATCCTATTTAAGTAGGCATTTAAACACAAATATACTTATATCAGCTATGTCTAAGCTTAATTAACAACATAAATAAAAACTATATCTTTATAACAAAGTTACTTTAACATTACACATAAAATCCATTTTAATATTTGTGAACAGCCAATATTATAATATGTATCTATAACATGCCCTTTTCACCTTTCTTTGTTGAAGCATGCACAGTCCTTCGCTGGCTGGTTCAGCATTTTCTGCTGACAATAGGTTTTGTTTCTTTTTATCTTGGCAAGGTGCATTCTGTTTCTCTTATATTGAAAAGGCTAAGGTGCATCCTGCTTCTTAGGCTTGTGATTAAGATTTGCTGACTCTTGATAGTTAACTCATGCTTGCATGAGTTAACTATTGATCAACTCCTTTCACAAGAGAGTGACCAGGACTACCCTTATGTTGGTTTTCCCCTTGTGTAATCAGGGTCCCTTTCCCCCTTTTGGTGGGATTTCTAGTGCCAAGAAAATCCACAAACAACAGAGGTTTATGCCTACAAAGGAGACAGAGGAGTCCTGCAACTTTTTTTGAATAAAGGGAGAGAGTCCACCAGGGCACACGCCCTCAGGCTTTTCTCTCTCGACATTTTGGAGGGCTCAGCCTCCTTTTATCATAAACTCCCTGCCACGTGTTGCCCTTTCCCCATTGGCTGAAGTACTAGGAAGGTACAGCCTTCCTGAACCGCTTTCCACATATTCTCCCTTGAACCTACTATTTTACCCTCGAGTTCAGAAGTTCAGGCTTGTGCAGACCCTTGTCTATTTCAGGAGCCAAACTGTGTGGGTCCAGTAACAAACCTGCTGCCCAAAGTCAGTAGAAACATTAAGACCCATTTCAAAGACATTAACACCCATACCTTCACCCATCAAATTATTTGTAAACACATTAGCACACATCTTTCCTAGCAAACAGAGCAGAAAGGAAAGAGGAAAGCATACTGGAATTCATATATACAGTAACTGCTATTTCAAATTCAAAAGCATCTGTCAGCTGCAGTGCCCAGAGCTCAGCAGATAGGTCCATGATTTGTGGTGATTTCTTGAAGGCAGTATTTTCCTTCTGTGGAGTTTAGCATTCTCAGATGTTAGACAAACAAATATACATGCCCAAAGTTACTACTCCTATTCCACCCATCAGCCAGGTTTCAGGGAGTGAATCCTAAGTGGTATGTAACAAAAGGTTAACTACAAGTAACATTGTAACAAGATGTGCAGGTAAAACAAGCAAGATAGCAAAGAATGCAAGATAGCAAAGCCACTGAGACAACAAGCACAATCAAGAGCAAGATAGTAAATTTTAATGGAACTTGCAAAGTGCAAAATTAGCTAAAAACAGGTTAGACTGAAAAACAAGAAGCAACAGACATGCGCTGAAGATAGAGGTAAAAAGTTCAAATGTAAGGAAGACTACAGAACCCTTTGTCAAAAGACCACCAGAAGGCTGATGACCCCCACAGAAGGAACTGACGCATGCACAAAAGCAACAAACTGTTGCAAAACCATGACACAGCTTTATGCAAATATGAGTATGCTAATTGTGAAAAATGTATATTTTATAATTGGCTTTTTGCAAATAGTAAAATGAATATTATATGTATGTTAGAAAGTTATGCTGTATTAATTTTCTTAAGTAGTGTGTTAAACATAGTTTTAGGTTATAACATAATGTTAAAATAGAAACTATGCTATGTAGGATACTTTTTTTAAAGAGAAGAATGAAGTACTCGCACCGAGATAGCAGCCATAGGACACCTAAATCTTTCAGAGAAAAAGAATTTATTGCTCTCATATCAGAAGAAACTAACTTCTTCCCGCCTCGCTCAGCCCTGAAGATGCCATCAGGATTCAGAGGAAGAAGTTGACACTGACCAGACAGAATCCTGTGTTTGAATGGAATTTATGCATCATGTATGAGATGTATGAATATGCAACAGGCTATTGCTTTTAAGGGTTAATCCTCTGTTAACATGTGTCCTTTTTCAGGCTTATTTTGACCAGAAAGAGGTACTCGGACTGTCGGTAACTCTTTGTTCTTATTGTCTCATATTATCCTAATCCAAATTGTCCAAATTTTTATTACTCTAATTATATTACTATTTTTATAACAATTTTATTACTATTAAACTTTTAAAATTTTAAAAACAAGTGATTGGTGTTTTTCACACTAATAATATGTTCTAATTGTGACATTGTGTAGAAGGACTTTTAAAATGTAACTGAAGGCTAGAGAAGATTGAGTGAGTTTTTGGCGGAGAGACGCCCCTCTGTCCCAGCGCTGAATAAACAAATACCTGCTCTTTAGCCATCTAACTATAGAGTTTTATTTTCTTGCACAATTTTAGGCTTCAGTCAGATCCCCAGAACTCATTCCAATCTCCTCAGCATGTAATTTTCAGGGTCCTGATGTCTGATCATAAACTTTTTCAACTTAGCCATAACTTTCAGTGATTCTCCAATCCAAAATCTTTCTTCTAGTCACTTTTGCAACTGGAGAGAACTTTCCAGCTGCCACTTCTGCACAATAATACATCTCTTATCATTACTGCACATGCTTCCCTTGGTAATTTCATACTTTGCCCTGAGGAGATAGGAAGAGGTACATAAATTAGTTTCCATAACTATATGAGCTCCCAAAACTAAATTGAGGTAGGAACCTTTCCCATCCACTATGGAAAGCAGTAAGAAAAATATATAAATTTATATAAACATACATCAGTATAAACATAGGAACAACAACAGAAATGTGACAATCACTAGTGGAACTTACTCAGTCTTAACACTGAAAGGAATGAGAAGGAAGTGTCTTTACAAACAAACTGTGGGCCTGATGATAGATAAGGCCAGATACAGGGAGGTGAAAGAAGCAATGGGGGGGTACAATAAATTCCATAGGAATGCCACTGATTGACACAGACTGTTACTCAAGACTCTGCTAAATCTCTAGATTTAGAGAAAAAGAACAGAGACATGAGGAAAAAGAAAAAAGGGGGGGTAAACGTTCAAAGGGGGTCTATTAGTCGATTTGGGAAAGTCTGTACCTCTCAAGTACCTCAGCCAATGGGGAAAAAGAGAGGGACATGCGACTGGGAAATTAGGATAAAAAGTATTATAGATGAGTAATGCAATGGTTGGCACTCACAATTAAGGGGTGAATATTATGTGTATGTTAGGAGAAGTTTTGTAGATATATAGTTATGTTACTATAATATGTCCTCCCATAGTCAACTTTCCCCTCCCCCTTGTATGGTTGTCACGGGATGGCCTTGGTAGTCAGGGCATTTGGGGAGGGCTGGCTTGTTACTATGGCAACACCCTACAGCCAATCAAGATGTAAGAAGGTGATCTCCACCAATGGATGACGAAGAAGGAGTTGACTGACAAGACTTTGGGAGGGGCTAGGGGTATAAAAGGCAGAGCATCCATTTTGTAGACTAGCATATGGTGTTTGAGTCCTTTGCTCCCAGTGGTGCTCTTTTTCCTTATTCAGTCTTTTGTTGTATTCTCTTAAGGTTTAATAAACCTTTGAAATTTTAAAAGTGAGTGTCATTTCTCACAAAAAGGAGGCTGCATCCTCTACATATTTGAGAGACCCCATGGGAAATGTCCATGACCTCTCCCTTTATTTGAATAAAGTTACAGGACACCTCTGTTTTCTTTCTGGACATAAACCTCTGGTGTTTGTGGATTAATTTTCCTGACAATCTGGGGAATCTTGTCCAGGGTATTTCCACCATCAAGGGGGCCCCGGGCAGCAAGCAGAACTAAAGGTGCACCTCACCTGGTTTTAGTGACCAGCTCCCCTTGGTGGTGGCTGGCACTGGGAGATTGATTGGGTTCCTGAGACTGTCCAAGAGACAGACANGGGGGGGGGGGTGGTCCGTGAAGAGTTCACAGGGAAGGACCACTGAAAATCTCACCGGTGAGTAAAATGGGATCTTTGGGGAGCAAACCTGGAAGGGCACCCATGGAGGGTAGCACAGGTAAAACAGGGCACCCATGGAGGGTTGCAAAGGTAAAGTTGGGAAGGGGCTCCAGAAAAAGGGATGATGATCGCAAAATATCTCAGAAGAATCCTGAAAGGAATGAGGGACTTGTCTTTACAAACAAACTGTGGGTCTACTGGTAAATAAAGCTAGATACTGAGAGATAAAAGAAACAATGGGAAGCATCCCACTAACTGATTAATGGAATGAGAGATTTGTCTTTACAAACAAACTGTAGGTCTGCTGATCAATAAAATTGGATATTGAGAGATGAAAGAAACAATGGGAAGAACCATAAATTCCATAAGGAATTCCACTGAGTGACACAAGGAAAAGACAAAGGGCAGGGGGTATACATTAGAGGGGGGTCTTAGCTGTTAGGCGTTTTGGGATGTCTATACCTCTCAAGTACCTCAGCCAATGGGGATAGAGAGAGGGACATGCAGCTGGAAAATTAGGATAAAAAGGTGGATTCATCCTCCAAAAAATTGAGAGACCCCAGGTGAATGCCCCATGGCCTCTCCCTTTATTCAAATAAAGTAACAGGACTCCTCTGTCTCCTTCTTGGATATAAATCTCTGGTTTTTGTGGATTAATTTTCCTGACAATCCATTGGAAGAATGTGGAGTTCATTTACATGTTCTCCCAGAATTAATTAAAGACATGGATGCCCAAAGAGGGCAATAAGGGAAAGTTGAGAAAGAGTCTTGACAATCCATGCCCAGGGGGGCAATAAGGAGAGTCAAGAAAGAATCTTGACAGCAGGAGATGGACAAATAGTGTTGATATGTTGAGAAAAGATTAGTTGAAAGAGAGTGTAGAGAGATATGGTTAAGGCAAGGAGCGGCAGGACCTGGTGTGGAGGTGCAGGACCAGGAGCAGGGGCTGGGGGCCTGTAGGGGCTGTGGGGCAGTCGGGTGTCAGCACCAGGCAGTGCCTGACGCCGCCACCCCCAGGCAGGGGCGGCAGTGGTTGCCAGCCCCCATGAGGCTGCGGGGCGGCCCGGCTGCCTGTGATGCTGCTGACCATACCCATCAGGAGTGCCAGGATGGGGAGGAGCCATTTGAACACTCCGGCAGGACAGGGACCAGCTCTGGTGTGTGAGAGAGTGAACACAAGGAGAAGACATATCTGAGAAATGCAGATTATATGTGGTAGGATTAAGATTTTCTTTTAAGAATTTTGTTTGGTTCACTGGAAAAACAAATGGTTTTGAGCTGTGGGAAAATGAGTACCCACAGGCAGTAGCAGGGGGGACTAGAGTGTTGTGGTGCAGGGTTCATTTAGTGTGTTCTGTTTCCCCCTAAAGTTAT
>NW_024527101.1:0-1029 GCF_017590135.1 Pyrgilauda ruficollis
CTGGGAGAGGAATTTTGGGAATCTGGGATTGGAGTTTTGGGAATTCTGGGAGTGGAAATTTGGGGGTTTTGGGAGTAGATTTTGGGAATTTCAGCGTTGGATTTTGGGGAATTCTGGGAGTAGATTTTGGGAATTTTGGGATTTTGGGATTGGATTTTGGGGAATTCTGGGAGAGGAATTTTGGGAATCTGGGGTTGGAATTTTGGAAATCTGGGAATGGAATTCTGGGAATTCCTGGAGTGGAACTGGGATCGGATTTTGGGAATTTGGGATTGGAAATTTGGGGAGTTCTAGGATTGGATTTTGGGAATCTGGGGTTGGAATTTTGGGAATTCCTGGGGTTTGATTTGGGGAATTCTGGGACTGGATTTTGGGAATCTGGGAATGGAATTTGGGAGATTTTGGGGTACAAGGCGCTCCAGATTTTCCCATTTTCCTGATTTCCCTCCTTCCCAGACCCCTCCCCAGCATTCCCACCATTCCCAGCATTCCCAAAATTCCTAGAATTCCCGTTTCCCCTCACCTCCAGGCCTGGGGGAAGCGCTGCAGCTCGACCAGGTGCTCCTGATTTTCCCATTTCCCTCCTTTCCAACCCTCTCCAAACCCCTCCCCACCATTCCCACCATTCCCAGCATTCCCAGCATTCCCGGCATTCCCGGAATTCCTGTTTTCCCTCACCTCCAGGCCTGTGGGAAGCGCTGCAGCTCGACCAGGTGCTCCCGATTTTCCCATTTCCCTCCTTTCCAACCCTCTCCAAACCCCTCCCCACCATTCCCACCATTCCCAGCATTCCCAGCATTCCCGGCATTCCCGGAATTCCTGTTTTCCCTCACCTCCAGGCCTGTGGGAAGCGCTGCAGCTCGGCCAGGCGCTCGCCCACCTTGCGGTGCGCCACGGCGCAGCCCAGCGCGTCGCCGGCGCCCTGCAGGAGCCTCAGCTCCTCGCGGTGCTGCTCCAGCGCCTCCGGAAACCGCCCTGGAGCGGGAACGCCGCGGGGCGGAGTGAGCCCAGAGCCCGGCCCTGAGCCCG
>NW_024527102.1:0-1029 GCF_017590135.1 Pyrgilauda ruficollis
TTTTTTTTTTTTTCTTCTGTGATTATGTTCTAACATTTAGCACTCAGAACACTCATTGTTCTGTGTCTTTTTTGGTTCCTGTAGTCTGTAAAGGGAACTTAAGAGTGTCCATCAAGGTGGAGTTACCTGTCTTCATAACCAAGAAAAGGACTGAGAGCTGAGAGTCTTCCCTCACTCAGTGCAGAGGTAAGGCTTTCTTGGGCATTCCACAAGCTTCCCTTCAACCTGAAGACCCTGTCAGAATCTGGATAGTAACTAGCATCCACCCACTGCTCACAAGACATTCTTTTCCATGGAGAGAGCATGATGTGAAACATGGATCACCTGTTGTACCTTCAGGAATCACAGATCCTGCCCCAGGGGAAAGGTGAGGTTGCCAAGATGCAAACCAGAGATGGCTGCAGAATGAAGTGTGGGTAACTTCAGTGGCATGATCCTTTAATCCTGATCAGGTAGCAGTTCAGTGAAAACTCCTCTTGTTTTGATGTGAAGAGCACAGACCCTATATCCCACAAATTGCTGTTGTGATTATTTTCTTTAAAAGGACAGACATCACCTGGAGAAATGCAGTCACTCGAGGAAGAAAAATGCCAAGTCATCTGAAGCTTTGTCTCTCCTGATTGCAATCACATTTTATTCTAAAGTAAAGAGAAACAGTTTTGGCATGAAACGACGAAGCAGTGGATGTTCAACATGTGGCTGCTGTGGATATGGGACTCCAGGACCATTTTCAAGGTTGCCCCAACACACAGATGTGCTCCCACTGGAGATACTTTCAGCAGGCGCACCTAAAGCCGGATGGAGCTATGGGAACTGCTTGGCTCTCCCTCCATCTATCCAGCCAGCCAGCTGAAGGGGCCAGGAGCACTGGGGGCACTGCGGGGCAACTTTCCTTGGGTCTTCTACGAACCAGAGCATGAGGCTGACAGAGTTCTCCTTTCACCCTTCGCCTCTAAACCCATGACCCCGCCTGTGCTTCAGCTCCGGGCACAGCCGGGCCCCGGGCAAAGCCCCGGGAGCGGCCCCGGG
>NW_024527103.1:0-1027 GCF_017590135.1 Pyrgilauda ruficollis
GTCCCGCTGCAGCCCCCAGCCCAGAAAATCGGGGCTCCCCATCCTCCTGTCACTGTCACCGCCCCCTCCCCACCTTTCTGTCACTGTCACCGTCCCCTCCTGTCACTGTCCCCTGTCCCCTGTCCCCCCCCCAACCCGAGGGGCTTTTGCCCCTCGCAAAGAATAAAGTGTGAGGAAGAGGAGGCTGCGCGGGGGCTTCGGGGGAATTTGGGGAGGGGTCCCCACTGGGAGGGACCCCCGCGTCTCCCTTCTTTGGTGGGACCCCTAAATCAGCGGGGGGTCCCTGGGCTGTCCCTCCTGGGGGGGACAGGGGTGACCCCAGGTGTGTGTGGGGGGGGTCTCCCCTCTGGGATTTGAAGAATTTCCAGGGAAATTCCCGGGATTTTCTCACCCGCTGCGGCCCCAAAAGGGTTTGGGGGGGGTTAAATCAGGGAGATTTGGGGGGTTCGCAGCCGGATTTTGGGGGGTTCGCAGTGAGGTTTTTGGGGGGGTTCACGGGAGGATTTCGGGGGGCTTCACAGCCGGATTTTGGGGCAGTTCGCAGCCGGATTTGAGGGGTTGACAGGAGGATTTGGGGGGGATTCGCAGCCAGATTTGGGGGCGCCAGCAGCCGGGTTTTCAGTGTTCACAGCCCGGTTTTCGGAGGGGGTTTGCAGCCGGATTTTGGGGGGTCCACAGCCGGGTTTTGGGGGTTCGCAGCCTAATTTTGGGGGAGTTTGCAGGCGGATTTAGAGGGGGTTCATAGCCCGGTTTTCGGGGGAGGTTTGCAGCCGGCTTTTGGGTGTTCACAGCCTAATTTTTGAGGGGGTTCGCAGCCGGGTTTTGGGGGGTTCGCAGCCGGTTTTGGGGGGCTCGGGGGGTTCGAGGGGCCCGGGAATGCCGCGGTCCGGTGCAGAAATAGCTCCTTGGAAAGAAAAACAGCGGCGGCGGCCGCGGGGCAGGGCCCAGGGGACACGGCGGGGTCGGGCTGCGCAGACTTATTAGGGAAAGGACAACGGCACCGGGGGGGCTCCGGGGGGGCTCCGGC
>NW_024527104.1:0-1034 GCF_017590135.1 Pyrgilauda ruficollis
CAGTATATAAAGTTGGGGGAAGAAGGATGCATTTGGAGTGATAGTGTTTGCCTTCACAAATCACTGTTACACTTGATGGGGCCCTGCTTTCATGGAGATGGCTCAACACCTGCCTGCCCATGGGGAGCAGTGACTTAATATTTTGCTTTGTTAGTGTGCACAGCTTTTGATTTCCCTTTTCCCATGTTTATCTCAACCCACAAATTTTCAAGCTTTTACCCTTTTGATCTTCTCCACAGTCCAGCTGGTGGGGGAGTGAGCAGCTGCGTGATACTTGGTTGCTGGCTGGGGTTAAACCATAGCATCCACAGGCCTAGAAGATTTGTGTCCACTCAGCCCTGCCTCAGACAGCTCTTGACAAACTAGCAGGAGATCTGTTGGTGCTCTGGGAACTCTGCTAAAAGAAATATAGATGACTGTGGTTGTACACAGGAGGTTGGGAAGCTCCAAATGCAGATCTCTGGCATGCAGTGGAGCACTTGGGTACCCACAGCCACATGGTTATTACAGTTTAAAAAGCTGAGTTGCTTAACTGATGGTGGCTCAGGTTCCTCCATCACCTTGGCCCTGGAGGAGACCCAAGCACTGCACTTGTACAACTGCACCCAGACCACAGTACTCACTTGGGTCCATCATGTCCATTCATGCAGCACAGGGAGCTAAAGTAATCAGCCTTTCCCAAATCAAGAAAAGATATTGCAGGTGAAAATGAAGAGAACAGAAGCTAAGTAGAAGGCAAAATAAAACAGGTGAAGAAAGAAAAATCAAAACAGTTCTCTGTATTGACAATCTGTATTGTTTTCAAACTAAAGATATAATTATCCTGTAGCAAGCCTTGGCTACAGAGAAAAACATTTTGTTGGGAACTAATTAAAGAATTAGCCAGTGTTTAGCTTCTCATAGATAAAGGAGCATAAGCTTTGAAACAGAAGTGTTTGCAGTATGCTTTTGAAAACTCTCTGAAGACAGCCGAGCTTAAGTCTGTTAAGACTCTTCCTTTGACAATTAAATGTCTGTTCAGATGTCTTTTTTTT
>NW_024527105.1:0-1027 GCF_017590135.1 Pyrgilauda ruficollis
TTTTGGGAATTCCGATCCACCAAAAATCCAAAAAATAACCACATTTAAGCACCACAAAACCCCCAAAATTCCCAAAAAAATCCCAATTTTCCCCAATTTTTTCCCAAAATTTCTTAAATTTCCCCCCAAACATCCAAAATTTCCTAAAATCCCTGGAATTTCCCCCAAATTGTGGCATTTTCCAGCCACCCTGGCCCCAAAAAATCGCAAAAAATCCCATTTAAACCCAAAAAAATCCCAAAATTTCCCATTATTTTCCCCAAATTTTCCCCAAATGTTCACACTTTTCCCCCAAAATGTCACGAATTTCTCCCAAAATCTCCCAAATTTCCCCACGATTTTGAGAATTTTGGTGAATTTTTGGAATTCCCACCCACCCCAACACCCAAAAATCCCCCAAAAAATCAAATTTAAACCCAAAAAAACCCCAAAAAAATCTCATTTTTCCCCCAAATTTTCGCCATTCCCCCCAAATTTTTTCTGTATTTCCTCCAAATTTTCCCAAAATCTCCCAAATTCCCCCAAATTTTGCGAATTTCGGGCATTTTCTCCCCGCTCCAACACCCAAAATCCCCGAAAAAATCAAATTTAAACCCCAAAATTTCCCTTTTTCCCCCCAAATTTTCGCCATTTCCCCCCGGACTTTTTCTGGATTTTCCCCAAATTTCCCCAAAAAGCCCCAAAATCGCTGGAATTTCCCCCAAACTTTGGCATTTTCCACCCACTCTAGCTCCAAAAAAAATCCCAAAAAATCAAATTTAAACCCAAAATTACCCAAAATTTCCCATTTTCCCCCCAAATTTCCCCAATTCCCCCTGGATTTTTTATGAATTTCCACAAATGTCCCAAAATCTCCAGAATTTCCCCCAAACTTTGGCGTTTTCCACCCACTCTAGCCCCAAAAAATCCCAAAAAAATCACATTTAAACCCAAAAAAACCCCAAAATTTCCCATTTTCCCCCCAAATTTTCGCCGTTTCCCCCCGGATTTTTTCCGGATTTCCCCCAAATTTCCCAAAATCCCCCAA
>NW_024527106.1:0-1027 GCF_017590135.1 Pyrgilauda ruficollis
CCAATTTTCGGGTCCCGACCCCAATTTTGGATCTGAAATCCCAATTTTTGGGTTTCCACCCCCAATTTCTGGGGTTCTGACCCCAATTTTTGGGGTCCCACCCCAAATTTCTGGGGCTGAAATCCCAATTTCTGGGTTTCCCACCCCCAATTTCTGGGGTTCCGACCCCAATTTTCGGGTCCCGACCCCAATTTCTGGGGTTAAAACCCCAATTTTCGGGGTTAAAATCCCCATTTTTGGTGCTCTCATCCCAATTTCTGGGGCTGAAATCCCAATTTTCGGGTTCCCACCCCAATTTCTGGGGTTCCGACCCCAGTTTTCGGGTCCCGACCCCAATTTTTGGGGTTAAAATCCCCATTTTTGGTGCTCTCATCCCAATTTCTGGGGCTGAAATCCCAATTTTCGGGTTCCCACCCCAATTTCTGGGGTTCTGACCCCAATTTTTGGGGTCCCACCCCAAATTTCTGGGGCTGAAATCCCAATTTCTGGGTTTCCCACCCCCAATTTCTGGGGTTCTGACCCCAATTTTTGGGGTCCCACCCCAAATTTCTGGGGCTGAAATCCCAATTTCTGGGTTCCCACCCCCAATTTCTGGGGTTCCGACCCCAATTTTCGGGTCCCCACCCCAATTTTGGGTCTGAAATCCCGGTTTCCGGGCCCGCAGCGCGACGTGGCCGGCGACGCGTCGGAGTCGGCGCTGCTCAAGTGCATCGAGCTCTCCTCGGGCTCCGTCAAGGTGATGCGCGAGCGCAACAAGAAGGTGGCCGAGATCCCCTTCAACTCCACCAACAAGTACCAGGTAACCAAAAAAACCCAAAAATCCCCAAGGAGAACACTAAAAACCTCAATGGGAACCCAAAAACCTCAACAGGAACCCAAAAAGACAAAAAACACCCAAAAAACTCGGTAGGAAACCCAGGAAACACGCAAAAAAACGGGGGGAAACCCGAAAACACCCAAAAAACCCCAAAAACACCCCAAGAAACTCGATAGGAACTCAGGAATCACAAAAAAACAACAGGAAACC
>NW_024527107.1:0-1027 GCF_017590135.1 Pyrgilauda ruficollis
TTGGGGTCCCTTTTTTGCACAAAAGCTTTATTTCCTGCTGGAAATTTCCTCCTTGACAGGTTCTATCCCAGAATTATCCAACCCCAGGGTCTCTGTGAGTGTCCAAACCTCCCAAGTTTGGCCTCCTGACCCCACAAAAGGGAAAAAAAATCCCTGGAGTTCTCCATGTTGACCCTGCTTTGTGGATAATGACAGCACATCCCTAAAAATCCATTTTCCCCCCAGCTTTGCTGTTCCATCTCCTTTCCTTGTGGTTTGCTGCCTTGATCCAAATTCCAGGATGAAATTCCGGAGATGTTCTCAGCTGGAATAAAGGAATAAAATCCCATTTAGTGAGGAATTTTCATGCCAGCCTTTCTTCAACACCCGAATCCTCTGAAATCCTGGATTTTTTTTTCTCTTTTTCAGGCCTTGTTGAGCAAAACATTCGATGCTGGGCTTGTTTTGATCTCCTTTGTAAAGTTGGGAATGGGAACACCAGAGATAAACTGGGAATTATCTTCCCTTGCATTCTTTCCCTTTGAAAAGTGATGATGTTTCTGGTTTCTTTGGCTTTTTGCTCCTTTTTTCCCTTGTCCTGCTCGCTCTGGGCTGGATTTTGGCATCAGAACAAAAGGAAGGTGTTAAAAAATTCCCTTATCCCTGTCAGGGAGAGAGCAGGGAAATGACAAAGGCAATAATTCCTCCTTTCCATCACACTTTTCTGCTTTTCCCTGCTTTTTTCTCCACTGGAAAGATTAAAAGGGGAATTAAGGAGAGCAGGTCCTGCTTTACTCATTTTCTGCTGCTGACAGACTTCCCTGGAACTCCTGGATTTCTATTTAATGGGAATTTTGATTTTTTTCCCCTGCACTTTCTGCAGTCTCTGCTGTTCCTGTTGACTTTGGGGCATAATAGCCTGGAAAAAACTCTGGAATTCTGCTGGAAACTGGGCCAACTGGGCAAACTGGTCTCTTAGAGCTTCCAGGAGGTCTCTGTGTGGATCCCACCATGCCAGGGATATCAATTTTCTCCTGGAAACCTGGAA
>NW_024527108.1:0-1031 GCF_017590135.1 Pyrgilauda ruficollis
AAAAAATTATATTTATCTCATCTTATCTGGAAGGTGCTTTACAAATACATGGGTTTGAATTTTTATGCTCACATTGACACGGACATTTAAAAAGGTCTAAATTAGATATAGGAAGATCTTCCCTGTATTTTAGATTTAAGTACAATCCTCAAATTATGCAACAAAAGATTCACTACACATGTTAAGAATGTAAAAGAAATAAGAACAAAACCTGCTGTAGCAGCAAGCCATTGTATTTCAAGTTCTTCTACTCTTCCTCAGTGAAATACAATGATACAACAGCAGAAGTAATCTGGCTGTTAGACTTAGACTAACAGATTATTCTGTATAATGTGAGACACACTAAGTATACACAAATATCATTATTTCACACATGAGATTCAGGTACACCCAAAAATATGTGCCCATCTGATAAATGTCTACTACATCCATCTTCAAACTACATTAGCTCTTGACTGTAATTTTGTCTTGAAGTCATGCTCCTGCTGAAGAATTCAGTCTAAAACTGGGAGAAGAGGTGGGGAAGACAGATTAGTTTGCTTAATCTCAAAAGATGTTCTTGGAGAAATGTCAAAATTAGTAAAAAATAATTCAACTGCATTCCAGTAATATCCCAAGGCATCATCAGGACAAGAATTTCTTACTGTGGTCTTTCAAGATCCCTTGCAAACTACATTTCTAATTTAAACTTTCATTTTGGCTCAGAAAACAAAGCCCTTCTCTAACAACTTCACTACTCCATCGCTGGTGTTACAGATGAATTTCAAGTGAGGAAAAACAGTGAACACCAGGCATTTTCTTCTCATCTGTAATGCTCTAAATGTTGCCTACAAGTAACACGTACCTCAGTTTTATCAGAAGCTGAACAGAACAGACAAGAAAGAGTGACAATACTGCAAATGATGCTTAAACCCTAAGATACTCACTGTACAAAAGGACTTTGATGGAGAAATGAAAGCTCCAGTGCAAAGAACGCAGTACTTTTTTACCATACCCAAAGACCAGCCAGCTAACCAGTGAGATGTTTTTTT
>NW_024527109.1:0-1027 GCF_017590135.1 Pyrgilauda ruficollis
CCCCCGTTTTTCCCCCATTTCTCCCCCACCATGTCCGAGTCCCTGGGCTGGTGCGTGGAGGCCGTGCGGGCCGCGGCCGAGCCGTCGCTGTCGCGGGCGCTGCTGGCGCTGCGCGCCCGGCACACGCGGCGGGCCGGGGGCCCCGCTCGGTTCCGGGAGCGAGGGGGGCTCGGGCCGCTGCTGGAGCTCGTGGGGCCCGAGCGGCCCCGGAGGGTGCTGGAGCTGGCGCTGAGCGTGCTCGGGAACTGCTGCACCGAGCCCGGCTGCCGGCGGCAGGCCAGGAGCCTCGGAGGGGTGCCGCGGCTGGGTGAGTGAGGGGGAAATAGGGGCTGCGTGTGAGGGGAAAAGTGTCAGGTGTGAGGGGAAAAGTGTCAGGTGTGAGGGGAAAATGTCAGGTGTGAGGGGAAAAGTGCCGGGAATGAGGGGAAAAATGTCGGGTATGAGGGGAAAGTGCCGGGAATGAGGGGAAAAGTGTCAGGTGTGAGGGGGAAAGTGCCGGGAATGGGTGGGGTGTGAAGGGAAAAGTGTGCGGTGTGAGGGAAAAATGTCAGGTATGAGGGGGAAAGTGCCGGGAATGAGGGGAAAAATGTCAGGTGTGAGGGGAAAAAGTGCCGGGAATGGGTGGGAAAGGGTGGGGTGTGAGGGGAAAAGTGTGCGGTGTGAGGGAAAAATGTCAGGTATGAAGGGAAAAGTGTCGGGAATGGGTGGGAAAGGGTCGGGAATGAGGGGAAAAGTGTCAAGTGTGAGGGGAAAAGTGCCGGGAATGAGGGGAAAAATGTCAGGTATGAGGGGAAAAGTGTCAGGTGTGAGGGGGAAAGTGCCGGGAATGGGTGGGAAAGGGTGGGGTGTGAGGGGAAAAGTGTGCGGTGTGAGGGAAAAATGTCAGGTGTGAGGGGAAAAGTGCCGGGAATGAGGGGAAAATGTCAGGTATGAGGGGAAAAGTGTCAGGTGTGAGGGGGAAAGTGCCGGGAATGAGAGGAAAATGTCAGGTATGAGGGAGAAAGTGTCGGGAATGGGTGGGAAAGGG
>NW_024527110.1:0-1027 GCF_017590135.1 Pyrgilauda ruficollis
AAATTGGGGAAAAATTGGTAAAAAATTTGGGAAAATCCGGGGAAAATTGGGGAAAAATGCAGGGAAAAATGGAGGAAAAAAAGGGAATAAAATGGGGAAAAATTGGGGGAAAAATTGGGGAAAAAAGGGGAAAAATGGAGGAAAAATTGGAGGAAAATTGGAGAAAATTGAGAATAAAATGGGGAAAAATTTGGAATAAATTGGGGAAATAATGGGAGAAAATTGGAGAAAAATTGGTAAAAAATTGGGGAAAATTGGGGGAAAATTGGGGGAAAAATGAAGGAAAAATGGGAATAAAATGGGGAAAAAATCAGAATAAAATGGGGGAAAATTGGAAATAAAATTGGCAAAAATTGGAGGAAAAATGGGGAAAAATTGGAGGAAAAATGGAGGAAAAATGGGAATAAAACGGAAATAAAATGGGGAAAAAATGGAGGAAAATTGGCAAAAATTGGGGAGAAAATGGGGAAAAATTGGGGAAACATGGGAATAAAATGGGGGAAAATTGGAGGAAAATTGGGAGGAAAATGGGAATAAAATTGGCAAAAATTGGGGAAAAATGGGAAAAAATTGGGAGGAAAATTGGGGGAAAATTGGGAATAAAATGGGGGAAAAATGGACGAAAAATTGGGGGAAAATTTGGGATAAATCGGAGAAAATTTGGGATAAAATGGGGTAAAAATTGGGGGAAAATTGAGGAAAAAAATGGGAATAAAATGGGGAAAATGGGTAAAACCAAATGAAAAAAAAAGGAAAAAAATGAAGCAGAAGAAATACAAAAAGAAAAGATTCATTAAAATCTGGGAATTTCCAGCAGAATTCCTTCAACTTTTCCCCCAATCCCAGAATTCCCAACAATCCCAATTTTTCCCCATTTTTTCCCCATTTTATTCCCAAATTTTTGCCATTTTCCCCCATTTTTTCCCATTTTGTTCCCAATTCTTCCCCAATTTATTCCCATTTTTTCCCACTTTTTTTTGCCCAAAAAATCCCATTTTTCCCCCAATTTATTCTAAATTTTCCCCCA
>NW_024527111.1:0-16514 GCF_017590135.1 Pyrgilauda ruficollis
AGATCTCCTGCCCATTTATTTCATAGACAAATCCACCAACAGGGCCAGACCCGGCACAGGGGCTGAATCGAGCGGTGCAGCTGCGAGTGGCGAGACTGAAGCCGGGACGGGGGCTGGGGGGAGAGTGGTGCAGCTGCAAACAGTGGGGGAGCAAGCGGGAATGGAAGAGGTAATACCTGTAAAGGATCTTTCTTATTTTTTTTTTCCCTCTTGTTTCCAGGCCTTTTCTTTCCCCTTTTTCTTTTCTTTCTTTGTCTCGGGGGTTTCTGATATTTTAAAGATTTTTATTCCCCTACAATCTCCCATCCATCATGCAGCATATTCTCTTTCTTCTGGATTAAATGATTATTTTGAATTTACAAATAAATTTAGAGCCTGACAAATCCAAACTTCAAAAAACCGTATCTAGGCCAATAAACATGGTCAGATCTTATTTCCTTCTTGGCCCCTTCTATCATACAAAATTGGATAATCTTTACCTTGTCCTTTCTCCTTGTACAAGGATTTGTATCCCTGTTAGCTAACATAACTCCCAGAGGGCTATCTTGGGGTATCTCTGCTGGTACCCTTTTATTCCCTTTCTTTTTTCCTGTACCAAACTTACTGGTTTTCTGTCCCATTTTTCAAGATCTTATCTATTTGTCCCCTGCCTCTGTTTCCCACTTTATCTAACAACCTAAATACCACCTGCTTCCCACAACACAAAAAAAACTTCCTCTCACAATACAATTCAATACACCTCCCTCCAAGGAGATATAGTGAAGCTTAAAAGAAACAATCTACATTGCATATACTTTCATTCATCTCCATTTACTCACTTTTATTTCTCACTCACTCACACACATTCATTCACACCCTCAGGCCTGTTCATTCATACTTCTCAACTTCTGCTTAGCCGAGTTTTTGGTTCTTGTGCCTTGTCCACCCAGACGATCTAAGGTATCCTTTTTTCCACACCCCAGAACCTTAAGTACTGATACCCCTAAGTTTGTTTGAACAGAGAAAGGAAACGTTAGCAAACCTCTTAGACTTACACGAAGCGTACCCTTGATGCCAGAGAATCGCAAGTCTGTGTAATCCCCCCCACCCTGACCCCTTCCACCTCCCCCGAGGTTTGGCTATCCCTCTTCCCTAGAGATAGCCTCAGAGCCAGGGGTTTAGACCTCTGCACCTTGCCCAATCTGGACTTCCCACTCCCCTCCCTGTACCCTGAGGAATGGGCCACATGACCACCCCTCACAGCTGTGGTGCTAAAAGGTCCTACAATACTATAGCCCCTCCCTTGCCTTGGGGTTGGCCTCTCCGGGCTTCAGGACCACCGGGCCTCCTGGAAGGGCCCTGAATCTGGTCGCTTCTGGTGTCAGTTCACCTGTGAGGCTGTCTGCGTGTGACTCACTCTGTCTCCCCACAGTTCCCACACACCCGGGGAACAATGGCTTGTTTGTGGGTCACATACACCTTTTGCCACAGCACCCACACACCCTGGAAGCTGAAGCTGATTTTGCGTGTGACTCACTCTGACACACAACAAGACAACAATAAGGCAACTTTTACTTTCAAATCACTTGTTATCATTTCAGATGTTACTGGCCAGCCCCGGATGCTCTTGGGTATCCCTCAGTCCAGCTGCGTTGTCCAACCCTGGATATTCTTCGGCATTTTTATCCCTCAATCCAGCTGTGTTGTCCAACCCCAGATGCTCTTTGGCATATCCACAATCCGGCAGAATTTTGCTTAACCCTGGATGCTCTTGGGCATTTTTATTCCTCAACCCAGCAGAATTTTTAGGGGCTCCCTCCACTTTTTTTTATCCCACTTTCCCAGTGGATTGTGCTAGGAAAACCCTCTGGTCCCTCTCTCCAAGGGGTCCCACCCCTTCCCTGAGATCTAGTCCCAGTTTCCCCAGGGGATTCTCTCACTCCTTTTATCTCTCGCTTCATCTCTTTACTGGCCGTTTTTCTCTTGAAAAGACGGAACTGCAGCATGGGAGACTCCTCACTCACATAGCAGGTCTGGGATAACCAGCCACCTCTCAGTCACACACATTCATCCCCCCCATACCTGCCCCCCTGACAAAGTACTTACAATCCTTTTTCCTTTCTGCGTCTTCATGTACACTTAGTCTTAGGGGGCCAATTACCATGGGTTTAGGGAGCCTTTTCCCTTTTTCTTTGTTTTATTGTCTCTTTTTGTCCACCGGGTTGGAACCTGTGTCTGCCAATCATGCCAGAAGTTTGGCAAGGCTGCCAAACTTGACAGGATGTGCCTTCCTCACGTGGAATCCTCTGAGATTTCAGAAGCAAGGTGTTATATCTGAGTCACAGCACCAATTGTGAAAAACGCCATTCACTTGTATTAAAATTTTAGAAGTTTAATGTGGAGTCTTTCCATTCTGAGGAGGCTGTAATCTGCTCTTAAGACTCCTCCCATGGGACACCTGATAAAACTCTGGCCCAGGACTTGGCTCTCCCTGCTCTGTTGGGAGCCCCTCACCCCCCTGCCTGCCAAGGCATCCTGCCGGCCCAGCTTGCTGCTTTCCGAGAGTCCTACTACAGGCACCGGAGCTGGCTGCCCCAAGGTTTTGTGAAGCGGAGACTCTCTTCCATCCCTTCCCGTCTTCGGACAAAGCCACCGTTGCCACGTGCTCCCCAAGTCTGTGCCGGAGCGCCCCCTGCAGCCACATGGGGATCACCGCACCTGCCCTGTCCACTGGGAGCCTGCCAGCACCCCTGCTGGCTGTGACTGTAACTACACCAAAGGGGAAAGTGCTGCAGCCGAAAGGCTGTTACTGGGTTCTGGGTTCTGTTTGTTGTTAATGCCATAGTTGTTGTTGTTTGTTTGCTTTATTATACACACTAGTAAAGAACTGTTATTCCTATTCCCATATTGTTGCCTGAGAGCCCCTTGATTTCACGATTCTAATAATTCGGAGGGAGGGGGTGTACATTCTCCATTCCAAGGGAGGTTTTGTTTTCTGCCTTCCCTAGCAGACTCCCATCTTGTAAACCAAGACAATAACCCATCCAAATTAGGTACCTGTATGCAGAATGGGAAAAAATACTAGATTGTGGAAAACTGAGGAACAAGTGGTAATAGGTTGGGAAGGGAATGTCCAAAAGAGGAGAGATGGGTTTGTTTCACATTTATCCTTAGGGGTAGAGTCCAAGATTTGGTAAAAGAACAATTAGTAAACAAAAAGGCAAAGCCAGTGCAACAATCTAACTCTGTATCAACCCCACATCAAGATTTGTATATGAAACTTAAACAGCAATTAGAAAAGGAAATAGAGATCTCGAGATTTGGGAAAAACCTGTTTGTGGAATTGGGGGAAAGAATAAGTAAGGAACTTAACATAACCAACTGTTGGGTCTGTGGAGGGGCTTTGATGACAGAGGAATGGCCATGGAAAGGCAGTAGTTTAGGCTCGGTTGAACTCCTTAAATGGAATTGGACAAATATAAGAGGGGGAAACCAACCAGAAGGGTGGATTCTAAGTTCAACAGTGATAGGAGAAGAATGTCTCTAGTGCACCGGGAAAATTTTTTTTAACTAAGTAGGAAATACTCCCTGTAAGAGATATAAAGTTAGTAATGGAACTTTTACATGGTGGATTCCAGAGGAACCAACTGCATTGGACTCAGAGAAAAACAAAAGAAAAAAAATTGCAAGCATAATAACAAAATCAGGCTCTTCCAATGTAATGATACAGGTAAGGATCCTTATTTTGGGATCCCAGAAATACCCAAATTTTGGGAGAATATAAATCAACAGAAAAATTATTATTGGAAAGCACCAGATGGCTTATTTTGGATATGTGGGAAAAGAGCATACCCAAGACTCCCCTCCCAGTGGAAAGGGAGTTGTACTCTGGGAATCATACAGCCAGGATTTTTTCTTTTACCAGGAGGAGATGGTGATCAATTAGGAGTACCAATTTATGAGGACCTAAAAAGAAATAAAAGGGAATTGATTGGAGGATTTAAAAAATGGGGACATGAGGAATGCCCTCCTGAACACATATTGGAAACATATGGGCCAGCCACCTGGGCACAAGATGGGAGTTGGGGATATCAAACCCCAATTTATGTGTTAAATCGTAGTACAAGACTCCAAGCAGTTGCAACGATAATAACAAACAGAACTGGTTGGGCATTGGAATTAATATCAAGTCAACAAAGCCAGACAAGAGCTGCAGTGTATCAAAATAGGTTGGCTTTAGACTATTTATTAGCTGAAGAAGGGAGTGTTTGTGGAAAATGTAATGCATCACATTGTTTGAAAATAGATTACTATGGAAATGCCATCTTGGATATAGCCAAGAATATCAGAAAAATAGCCCATGCACCGGTCCAAAATTGTGAACCAATGCTAAAAACTAGCTGGTGGGATAATGTACTGGGGATAGAATGGTGGAAGAAATTTAGCTTCTTCCTTTTATGTGCTACAGCTGGTTTGATATTTCTTCCTTGCTTGATCCCCTGTTTTATTCGGCTAATCACCAGCGTAGTACAAGGCATGCAAGTGGTAACAATGCCAATGGACCCAAAATTGGCTACATCTGGAATGGCACAAAAGATCATGGTGTTAAAGAAAAAAATAATATCGAAGACCCTTTGAAGATGCAAAATTGATTTGTGAAAAAAATGAACAAATAATGGAGGTTAGAAAACAAGAATTTTTGCTCAAGCCAAATTATTTATAAAAAAGAAGGGGGGGTTATTATAGATATATATTATAATATTGGCTTTTTGCAAATATTAAAATGGATGTTGTCTTAGGTTGGAAATAGGTGTGTGCATTCTATTCCTATCTGTGGAGCAGTTATCTTCTGTTAATTGGGCAGTTGCTGATATACATATGCTTGTGTTAAAATGCCTGCTTGGTTGGGATATCATCCAAGGAACATGTGATGAAGACCCCTGCTACTGATATGACTATCAACACTTACCATCAGTAGAAAATATGGACCAAAGCCCATAACTGGCAGTGCTAATAATGGACTAAAACCACAACCAAGAAATATGCATGCTCTAAAAAGGTGGACCCAAGGAGGAGCCATGCTAAACAGTTCTTGGAATGTGTAAACTAGTTTGGGGAAAAGTTTAATATGCATAATTGTTTATGAATATGTAAAAGTCTGATGCAATAGCAAATGGTATATAAAGGGTTCTTCCAAAAGAGCCGGTGTGCACTTGGCTGAATGCCAAGAGGCACCTGGCCTTAAATCTTTGCTTTATTGTCTTTGTCTCCTATTGTCCTTTATTAAACTTTTTAAATCTTTACAGGAAAGTGAACTTTGTTTTTTCACACACCGGGACCTTACCTCACTAAAAGAGGGACTTTTCACCATCTGCTTGTGTGCCTTAGGGGGAAAACCCCGGGATTCCGAGACCACCTTTCCCCCGCCCTGCTCGCAGCCGGGCTGCCCTGCCCCTGCCACTTCTTTGCCACTGCTCTGAGTCTTCACTACACTGTAGCCCCGCACCCTGGCCTGCCGAGACATCCCGTGGTTCCCGCTACAGCTGTGGAGTTTGATATATCTCGTCTATCACCTGGGATTGTTGCTCATTCCTGCCGGCCCAGCTTGCTGCTCCCAAGAGTCCTGCTGGGGCACTGGGATCAGCTGCCCCTGGGGGGTTTATAAAGCAAGCCTCTCTTCCATCCCTTCCCGTCTCGGTCCAGTCCGCCATTACCACGTGGTCTCCGAGCTCGTACCGGAGCGCCCCCTGCAGCCACGAGGAATTATCGCACCTGCTCTGCCCACCGAGAGCCTGCCAGCGCCCCTGCCGGCTGTGACCATCACTACACCAAAGGGGAAAGGGCCTGCGGCCGAGAAGGCTGTTACTGGGTTTGTGGTTCTGTTTGTTGTTGCTACCATAGTTATTGTTGTTTGTTTGCCTTGTTATATATACTAGTAAATAACTTCTGCCCAAGGCGGGGGTTGGAACTAGATGATCTTTAAGGTCCCTTCCAACCCAAACCATTCTATGATTTTATGAAGTAGTGTTTTATGAAAGAAAATGTGACAAGCCTGAACAGTCCCTCTTGGGTCAATCAAAATGTAGTTCAGCTTTTAATGATGTTCTTTAATAAATTCCTTCAGCCATGATGAGGGTGAGTGAAGCAATAGTGGAAGACAGAGGGTTAAAATCGCTTCCCTGGTGTGAAGTGAGCTGTGAGGAGCAGGTCCCAAGAAGCCACCAAGTAAGTAATTCTTTTTTCACACTTAATCTTCCATCTCAGTTTACAGTTAAGCACATAATCCTTCTTGCTTTGATATTTACACCTCACTCTGCATCTTCTCTTTGTTCCACCAAAAACAGAAAAAAAAAAAAGAGTAAGACTGGGCTGAAAGATTCAGATGTGTGTGGACCTTGTAGGTCCCTCTTCTCTTCTTGGAGAAGGTCAACTTCTGGTGTCATGGCAGGGCTTGGGATGGTGTTACATAGATCCAGGTACAGGACTTACTTCCCTGACCCTGTATGACAGTCTAGCTGAATAAATGAATCCCAGCAATTTTTGGTGAGACATCATTTTTGAGAATGCTAAGGAAACTGGGACTTCACTTTACCTGCAGATGTTATAAATATGGTCCTCCTGGGGGTTATAAATGCCTTGGAAATGACTGGAATTTACAAGATAGTGCTGGAAACCAGACACTTCTAATCTGTTTCAAAAATGAGCTGGTCATTTATGAGTGAGCAGCAGGATGTGTCCCCCAGAGAGTCCCCAGAATCCTAGAATCATGGAATGGTTTGGGTTGGAAGGAATTGTAAAGATTCCTGCCAGGGGCAGGGACATCTTCCACTAAACCAGGTTGCTCAAAGCCTCATCCAACCTGGCCTTGGTAGGAGTCGCCATGTAGGATTTATGGGGAGCATTTATTGTGTGTGAAGTCATGTTGCTGCCACAGCAGGGATGGCCCTGAAGCTGTGAGCTCATTTTGCCATTCAAAAGAGCAAATTGAAGTGAACCAAAAGGCAGAATTTCAGCTACATCAACTGGCTTCCACCTGCATCTACATTTGATATACCCCATAATCCTTCCATACTGCCTACTCCTTCAGACAATAGATTCATGTAACTATTTTACAACCAGTATGGACAGAAGTTTGGAGAATTACATATTTTTTTATTGACTGCAAAGTCATTATACAAGTCGATCACCTCAAATATGAGCACGTTAGAAAGAACTTGATATTCCTAAAGCAGACTTTATAAAAGCTTTATTGGATTCTAATTTGTAGTATGGGCTATAAATTGTTCAAGCCGCAGTGCTCATACCAATGTCCCTGACACATTGGGCTGCCCTTGAAGATGTTCTGTTTAATAAAGCAACTAACTCCGCGAGAGATCACTTTCAAGCACTTTATTATGGTTGTATTAAGATGTCCACAGCCAATTGCCTTTGCTTTTAGCACAGAGAAGGGAGATGGGCTCTCTTGGGGATGGTATCTGTCAAATCACAGAGCCTTTACCTCAGCGGGGAAACACACAAGGTATGAGGGGAAAGAGGGCACTACGTCCATCAGAGACGTTTGGGTTGTTTTTTTTTTTTGTCTGTTTTGGGGCTCACCCCGTCTCACTGGAACTTAATTCACAGCACCCCATCGTCCCAGGGCTCACCGAAGCGCTGAGGCGGCGGGGTCGAGGGCGGGGCGTCCCCACACCCCGCAGTCCCCATCCATTCCTGGCGCCGCCCAGGAACCGGCTTTGCCGCCCAATGGCGATTCGGCGAGCGCGGGGCGGGATCACCTCCTCCCCTCTGATCCCCCTATTCCAGCGCTGTCTGTAGGCCTGCTGTGGGGAGGGTTATGGGGCAAAAGGTGTGCTGAGAGCACGGCCCTGGGGCCTGGGTCGTGCTCCTCACGGCATGGCGGCTCCGCGCCGCTAGGCCCTGCCCGGCCTGCTGTGCCTCCCCCGCCATGCCGAGCAGCAGCGCCGCCGCGGCCTCCTGTGCCGCCGAGCTGCCGCGCCTCCCCCCCCCGCTGCCTCTGCTCCAGCAGCACATCTCCAGCCTCGGCTTCCGCGACCACGGCCTGCCCGCCGGAGGCAGCGGAGTGATGGGGGTGGCCCGGCAGCGGGCGGGCTTGGCGCCGCCGCCCGACTCCCTCGGGGAGCCGAGGCTTGACGGAGCGGGGGAGGCGGCGGCGAGGGGCGAGGGAGGTCTGGAGCTGGAGGAAGAGGACGAAGAGGACCACCCGGCTGCGCTGCTGCTGCTCTCCACGTCTTACTCGCTCTCCCAGCCGCTCCCGCTTCTGCCGGCGTTGGGATCCGTCCTGCTCTTGCCTGCTCTCGATGAGCAGGAGGTAGCGGCCGGGGCGCACGATCCTGAGGGCATGATGGCGGCAATGCTGTCCCACGCTTACGGCAGTGGCCTGAGTGGCGGCGGTTCGGTAGGCCTCAGCGGCGAGCAGACGGCGTTGCTCTGTGGAAAGAGCATCAACACCACCGAGTGCGTGCCCGTGCCCAGCTCTGACCATGTGGCTGAGATCGTGGGCCGCCAGGGTGAGTGGAGGACTGGATGGGGTGTGGGGCGGCATGGGCCTGCTGTCCTTCCCCGGGGTTCGTGGCAGACCTCTCCCCGCACGGCCCTGGGGCATGCCCCTTCGAGGTCAGCTGCAGGAGCCCCTTGCCTCGGTAGTAACTTTATGCCCCCTGGGGATGACCTCTCCCTCCCAAACCCCGGCTTCTCCATGGGGTATAGGATGCTGGCACCAGGCCAGCTCTGCTTGAGAAGGCGAGAGCAGGGACTGGATTAGCTCAGACCTTCCATTTTTGTTCATTTGAGCTGTAAAATGCAGTGGATAGCCTGGCAATGTACAGGTAAGTGTTGGCATAGGCTTTGCTCTTCAGTGACACTTGGCTCGTGGTCTTTAGTGAGAAGCTGACTTTCACTGTAGGAACTTAGTATTATGTTTTACAAAGATTTTTGAGTGAAGGGCTTTAATTTGCCTTGGAGAGCAAGGTATGGGCTGACACTGTTCCTACAGCTTTTCATGGTGCTCACTGATTACAAAGACCTGAGGAGTCAATGAGATGGAGAAAGGAGCCATGTTTAGCCCTCCTCTGTGTGAAAGCCCTTGTCTTTCTGTTTGGGTTATGGCTTCCTGTTGATTGCTGTTGCTACACTTGGTGGGTCTCTATTATGTCATTAGGATGAGGTCATATCAGTGATGTCACCTTCATTCTGTCCCTTTCATATGGTCTTGTGGGAGTGGTGCTTGGAGGAGTTAAATGTTTTGCACCATCTTTCTAGTGGTGAAGCTAATTTTAAAAGCCCTTTTTATATATTGGAAGAAGCACTGAGCAGTGTCAAGTGTAGGTGTGGAAACTCAGACAATGAAGTTGCCATTCTCTCTTCCCTTTCTGTGTTATTTTTTATTGTTTTGGGGGTAGTGTGTCTCATTTGCTGATGAGCTTTGATAATGAGCAGTTATGCTGCCTAGTCTCTCTACACCAGTGTGGCTTTGGATTGTTTTTTTCCCTTGAGTATGGAAGAAATGGTAAGATTGGTCTAAACCAATGTGGTACTAAAGAAAGGCCCACCAAGCACCAATGCTTAGGCGAACTTGTTTTCTCTTTCTATGTTTATTTTAAGTTTTTAGCAGTTAAGGGTGGGGTTTTTGCTGTATGTGTCAAAGGAGAATAGAAGGCCGTGCAGCAGAAATTTTCAGGTAGCTTCCTCTGATGCAGACAAGTCTATTCTGTTCAAGCAGAAAATTTCTTTTCCAATAAATGGTGTTTCAATGTCTTAAGACTGTTCATGTGTCACTGGGGATGGTGGGCAGAGGAGAGGGGGGTGGGTGGAAAACAGAACTGAGAACCATGATTGCTACAGTTCTCTAAAGGAGAAATAGAAACTACTGGGCTTCAAGGACTGATTAGACTGCCATGTTTATTCTCCACCAGATCAGGGTTGTTTTCTGTAGTATGTTTTTCCATAGTTTGAGTCACTTAAAGACAAGATAATGGGGTTTGCATAAAAAATAGGATCATTGTTCCTGAGGGTTCATTTGCTGCTTCTGCTTTTATTTTTCATCTGGTGTCATGCTGTTTGGCTTGTGATAAAATATTTAGCCTTGATGGGGAGGGATTTTATAATACCAAGAATTAGGGCTACAAAAGAGGAAGGAGCAGGAGTGGAGGGGGCACTAAAAAAATTGTTACCAAATATACTTGCATGAAAACTTAGTACAAGGAGGCCCTTCAGAATTTTCATTCATGGGAGACTTATGCTTAAAGACTGCCTCATGTAAGTTTTATTAGTTCCACTAAATATTTGTCAAATGTCTTAAGACATACTAGTCCTTGCATCCCCTTTTATGGTACAGAACTGTGCTGGCTCATTGCACAGGTTTGAGGCTCTTGCTTTCTTATCCACTTGCTTTGCATGTGTCTGTGCCCTAGCCCACAAACTGTTGTCAGTTGTAGTGCAGCTTGGTCTGCCTTGAGCAAGGCTGGTCAGAGCTGCATCCTTCACAGATCGTTCTGCTCTCTGTAAAAATGAAGATGCATATTCTCTTCCTAGCAGACATCCTAACCAGCTGGTTACATTATACTTTCCACTAGACCAGGTTGTGCAAAGCCCCATCCAACCTGGCCTTGAACACTTCCAGGGATGGGGCATCCACAGCTGCTCTGGGCAACCTGTTCCAGTACCTCACCACCCTCACAGGAAAGAATTTCTTCCAAATATCTAATTTAAACCTACTCTCAGTTTGGATCCATTCCCTCTTGTTCTGTCACTACATGCTCTTGTAAACAGTCTCTTTCCATCTTTCTTGTAGGCTCCCTTCAGGTACTGGAAGGCCACAATTAGGTCATCCCAAAGCCTTCTCTTTTGCAGGCTCAACAATCCCAATTCTCTTAGCCTTTTCTCATAGAAGAGGTGCTTCATCCCTGTAACCTTGGTGGTCTCCTCTGGACTCCAACAGGTCAATGTCCTTCCTGTGCTGGGGACCCCAGAGCTGTATGTAGCACTTCAGGTGGGGTTTCATGAGAGCAGAGGGACAGAATCACCTCTCTTGCCTTGCTGCCCAGGCTGCTTTTGATGCAGCCCAGGATACAATTGGCTTTCTGGGCTGTAAGTGCACATTGCTGGTTCATGTCCAGCCTCTCATCCACCAGCACCACCAAGTCCTTCTTGGCAGGGCTGCTCTTGATCTCTTCATCCCCCAGTCTGGATTGTCCTGACCCAGATGCAGAACCTTGCACTTGGTCCTGTTGAATCTCATGAGATTCTCATGGGCCCACTTCTCAAGCTTGTCCAGGCCCCTCTGGATGGCATCCCATCCCTCAGGTGTGTCAACAGCACCACTCAGCTTGGTGACATTTGCAAATTTGCTGAGGGTGCACTCAATCCCTTTGTCTATGTCATTAATGAAGATATTAAATAACACTGGTCCCTGTACAGACCCCTGAGGGACACCACTTTTCACTGATGCCCATCGGGACTCTGAGCTGTTGACTGCTACCTTCTGGATGCAACTGTCCAACCAATTTCTTATCCATTTAACAGTCCACTCATCAAATCCATCTCTTTCCAATTTAGAGAGAAGGATGTTGTGTGGGACTGTCACAGGCCTTACAGAAGTCCAGACAGATGACATCTGTAGCCCTTCCCTTGTGCACTGATGTAGTCACTCCATCATAGAAGGCCACTAAGTTGGTCAGGCAGGACTTGCCCTTGGTAAAGCCATGCTGTCTGTCCTGAATCACCTCCTTGTCTTCCATGTGCCTCAGCATAGCTTCTAGGAGGACCTGTTCCATGATCTTCCCAGGATTATCTTGAATGAATTCAGATAAGTTTTATGCCAGACTCCTCTGTGCTGCAGTACTTTAATATCTAATTATGTAAGGGTGATGAGATTGAAATGCTACTTCTGACAGATTTCCACAAAGATTAAGTTTATATTCTTTCTGTTGCTGTCTGAGGTATAAAAAGACCTTGAAAGTCTGCAGCCTAAAAACATCAGCTCTGAAATACCAGGAATGCTGAGTTTGATCTAGGCTTTGCTTGAGGCCTCATTGCTGTGTCTGAGAGCATGTTTTTTGTAAGTCCTAACTGAAAAAGTAATGATAACCAAATTTAATTTTTTTGCACAGTGGAAGAGAATCTCTAGACACTTTATCAGACCAAAGGAGCTTCTGAGTTCTAAGCAAGCTGTAAACAAGCAAAGACCTTATTGGTGCATGCATTTAACATTTTTTCGATTGTGTGTGAGTTTCAGAAATAAATATAGCACTTAAGGCAGTGGTGTTCCCACAGCCCTGCTCTAGGTTGCTGGATTCCAGATTAGAATCATAGAATGGTTTGGGTTGGAAGGGACCTTAAAGATCATCTAGTTCCAACCCTCCCCTGCCGTGGGTGGGGGTGCCTTTCACTAGATCAGGTTGCTCAGGGTCCTATCCAACCTGGCCCTGAACACTTGCAGGAATGGGGCACCCACAACTTCTCTGGACAATTTGTTCCTGTGCTTCACTACCGTTTGAGTAAAGAATTTCTTCCTAACATCTCTAAACCTGCCCTCTTTCAGTTTAAAACCATTGCCCCTTTTCCTGACACTATCTGCTTGTATAAAGAGCCCCTCTCCCTCCTTTTAATAAACCCCCTTTAGCTACTGGAAGGCTGCAATGAGGTCTCTCCGAAGCCTTCTCCTCTCCATGCTGGACAATCCCATGCCTTTCTTCATAGGAGAGAGGTGCACCAATCCTCTGATCATATTTGTGGCCACCTCCGGACCCACTCTAACAGGTCCATATCTTTCTTGTGCTGAGGACCTCAGACCTGGACATGATACTCCAGGTGGGCTCTCAGAAGGGCAGAGTAGAGGGGGAGAATCACCTCCCTTGACCTGCTGGGCACGTCTTTTGCTGCAGCCCAGGGTCTCGTGTGGGCATTTTTGCTGGTAGCTGTGCACAGATGTGGGATGCCACAGCTATAGAAGGTGTGGAGTGCTTGAAATGTACCTTGTGGTTGATAGTTGAAACTGTTAGAAGTTGCTGGGTTACTGTGACAGTAGTTCAATGTGTTGCTGCTGGAAGCATTTACATCACTGGAAAAGGATTAAGACTTTAATGAATAAGTTAAGTGCTCCTTAAAAGTTGTGTATTATTTCTAAAACCTGGCAGGTTTTTGTGCCTTTGTTTTCTTTTTTTTTAATGTTGTTTTTATTAATCTTAAGTGTTCTCAGCCTTTTCTTATTCCCCTTGCCCCTCGAGAAATGAAGTTGACAGACACTTTTTGGGGTAGTGCAATATATTTTTGTGTAGTCTTTGAGGTAGCAAAATCTCAAAGGTGAACAACAAAGGAAAAGATTTTTGTATCCTTTTATTCTTTCAAAGGCATGTGACTGGGAGCCAAGAAAACTAGATTCCATTCCTGGCAGTGTATAGGCTTCCTGTGTGAATTTGAAGTAGCTGTTGAATCCACCCTTTACTAACTTGGCCAGTCATGCTGAGCAGAAAAGCTACTTCCTTTGCTGTCAGCAGCTAAAAATCCTGCATGCACAAACTTGCACTGGTTTAAAAAACTAAAATCAAGTTAGCGAAAGTGCTCTTGAGAAGTGCTAGCAAGAAAGCTGTGTTACTGAGGAGGTGACCTTGTTTGCATGAGAAAAGCTGGAATTAAATAAGCAGGTATCCAGACTTAAAAAGCTTTAGGAGGTTTAACTTAGAAGGTTTTGTTTTAATCTCTAAATCATGTGAAGGACTTGTGAAAGTCTTCTGTGGATCACCTGAAAACTGTTTCCCTTCTGTATAGTTGGTGATGCTAAGTCTTCAGTGCCTCCTGCACTTTGCACTTGAAGTAAGACACATTTAAACACTAAAATCTCTTTTGAATAATGCAAAAAGAGGGGTAGTGTCTAAAGACAAACAGAAGTCCTTTCCAGCATCTTTCAGGTTAAAGTCTGTCCTTTAGACATGCTGCATCCCTGAGTATATTGACTGTCTTCAGATAGTGATTGCTGGAATATATTTAATACATTCCAGTGTTTTGACTTTCCAAGTAATGTGATTTTTCTGAGTGTTTATATCCTCGATAAAATTGACAATAGTGGGTTTTCTCCCTAAAACATCACTAGAGTTGGGAGCTGCTTAACTCTAAAGCAACACTTTTATGCAGATTTAATGATCCTGGACTCTTTTTTGTTCTTTGTTTTTGAATGTGGGCTCTTGAGCAAAATATTACTTTGCTTAAAATAATCCTGAAAATTGAAACAAAACCATTATTTTGATAAGCTGGTAGCTGATAACTATCTAACATAGCTGAACAGCCAAATAAAAGCAATAGCTATCACTCAGGTAGTGGAAAAGTGCTAAAGCAACCCTAGAGCTATATATATTATAATAAAATATAATAATAGTAATATAATCCTGGACCTTATATTAGGATATCTATGTACTGTATTTAGCTACTGAGGGATTAACTACAGTCCTTTCAAAAAATACTGAATATCTGGTTTTATCTCTCAATGTGTTGTGATAATAGTATTACTGAATTATTGACAGTACTTCTATAACCTTGACTGGTTATTAATTACCCGTAAGGAGTAGACAGCATAAGCATACCTAACTAACGTGAATTGCATGTTTGTTGGTTTTTAGGGTTTTTTTAAACTGGATTCTTAAGATTTCTACTTTCATGGATAAGTTTAATTTGTATGACAATTGTCATGTATCTCGGTGCCAACTGATTGCCACAGACAACAAAGACCACAGGTTCAACTAACTTAAGTGAAAAAGGCAATTACACTTCATAATATTTTTTTACATCTTCTATAATAAGCTGGTTATTAAATGTTATATTAAATGGCTTGTTCTAAAGATGGAAATAAAACTTGAAGTATTTGTTAAAAAGCTATTTTTCTAGGTAGTTGAAGTCTTGTAATTTTTAGAGCCTGGAACTTCAGGATCTGAAACATGTGAGCATAATGTGGCCTGGCATAATCTGAAATTACTGCTGTATTTTCAGTGACCTATTGCTCTGATAGCATGTAACAAGTGTGATTTCAGTTATGTTATTTGTCATTTCTGCTATAATGCGGCTTCTGCCGGGGTATCCCTGACGGGCTGCAACGGGGTCTGGATAGCGCAGTCCTGTTCAGCACAGCCTGTCCAAGTTCCCAAGCAGCTCTTCAGCTGCAGGCAACCTTAGCAAGCTCAGCTCTCAGTGATTTCAGCTCTTTAGCGATTATCAGCTCTTTGTGAATTCAGCTCTTTTAGCTTACTAAGTGCTGGGCAGACGCAGGGAGAGAGAGGAGAAGAAATTTGTTATCATTATGGTGGGAGGGAAGGATTAGGGTTTTCTCCCTTATTCCTTTCCTCTGTTCCTTCCCCTCCCCATCTTTTTTTTTTTTTCTTCTCTATAAGCTAAGGGTGGGGGAGTGGGTATAAAGTTGGGGGTTTTGGGTAAGAGCTGAGAAAGGGGAATAATAGGGTTTTTTAGGGGAAAAAGGGTAATAACATATAATTCAGAGAACAATCATGTTTTCAGGCTGTGTCTGGCTTATGGCTTGATGCCGCAGAATGCTGTTCAGCTTTCTGTTTTGTCTGCTGTCGCGTGATGGGACGGTCTTTTCCTCTGTATGTGGACATCTGGCGACATCTTCATCTCCAGGCAGAACTGGTTTGGTTTTGAGGTCTTGTGTTTGACTCAGGGGAATTCTTGTCACTGCTTGTGGAAGTGGTATTTGCAGTGCCTAGGTATGGTTTTATGTTTTTTCCTGGGTACCATCTTGGACCAGATGGTAGTCGAACACACGCATACCCTCTTCCCCAGGAGGCAGAACTGGTTTGGTTTTGAGGTCTTGTGTTTGACTCAGGGGAATTCTTGTCACTGCTTGTGGAAGTGGTATTTGCAGTGCCTAGGTATGGTTTTATGTTTTTTCCTGGGTACCATCTTGGACCAGATGGTAGTCGAACACACGCGTACCCTCTTCCCCAGGTAATCAATTGGAAAGGTCCAGAAATTTGATGTGTTTCTGGGTCCTTCACTAGCACAGGTGGTTTCTCAGTGAGCTTTGCTTGGGTGGTATTTGCAAAGTGGCGAAGCATTGGAGGGTCAAGGCTCTGATATTGTACAGTTCAGGAAGCTGATGACGTAGAGAGCCTTGCAAAGTCTTTCAACTGGAGATGTGATTTTTGTTTCTCTCCATTGCTGATTGAGGACTCTTTTGAGGGTTTGATGTGTCCTTTCTATGATGGATTGTCCTGTGGGGTTTGCAGGGATGCCCATCTTGTGTTCTATTCCCCACTCACCAAAGAACTCTTTTAACTTATGAGAGGTATAGGCAGGTCCATTGTCTGCTTTCATCTCCTTTGGTACTCCCAGGGTAGCAAATGCAAGGAAAAAATGTTTTATGGTGTGCTGCACGATTTCTCCTGGGTGTGCTGATGCAAATACTGCTCCTGAAAACGTATCGACTGATACATGCACATATTTTGACCTTACAAAAGGTGCAAAGTGGCTCACGTCTGTCTGCCACAGCTGGCAGCTGTTTAAACCTCGGG
>NW_024527111.1:17663-32520 GCF_017590135.1 Pyrgilauda ruficollis
GAAGGGAATTCCTACTAGACATGTGGAAAGTGGGTTATCAATGCTTCCCATGGATAAGCACATGTTATCCTGTTTTAATGTCTTTGCTAAGGTTACCCAGACATTATGGCTAGGCTGTGGGCTAATGCAGCCTATGGCATACGGTACGGTGAAGAACATCCAGGCAGCAGTGAGGACAGCACCAATGGAGATATTTTTCATCTTTGGACAGGAATAGGGCTTCTGATAGGGAATATAAGCAAAATTTGTTATCATTATGGTGGGAGGGAAGGATTAGGGTTTTCTCCCTTATTCCTTTCCTCTGTTCCTTCCCCTCCCCATCTTTTTTTTTTTTTCTTCTCTATAAGCTAAGGGTGGGGGAGTGGGTATAAAGTTGGGGGTTTTGGGTAAGAGCTGAGAAAGGGGAATAATAGGGTTTTTTAGGGGAAAAAGGGTAATAACATATAATTCAGAGAACAATCATGTTTTCAGGCTGTGTCTGGCTTATGGCTTGATGCCGCAGAATGCTGTTCAGCTTTCTGTTTTGTCTGCTGTCGCGTGATGGGACGGTCTTTTCCTCTGTATGTGGACATCTGGCGACATCTTCATCTCCAGGCAGAACTGGTTTGGTTTTGAGGTCTTGTGTTTGACTCAGGGGAATTCTTGTCACTGCTTGTGGAAGTGGTATTTGCAGTGCCTAGGTATGGTTTTATGTTTTTTCCTGGGTACCATCTTGGACCAGATGGTAGTCGAACACACGCGTACCCTCTTCCCCAGGTAATCAATTGGAAAGGTCCAGAAATTTGATGTGTTTCTGGGTCCTTCACTAGCACAGGTGGTTTCTCAGTGAGCTTTGCTTGGGTGGTATTTGCAAAGTGGTGAAGTATTGGGTGGTCAGGCTCTGATGTTGTACAGTTCAGGAAGTTGATGACGTAGAGAGCCTTGCAAAGTCTTTCAACTGGAGATATGATTTTTGTTTCTCTTCACTGCTGATTGAGGACTCTTTAGTGAGCTTTGCTTGGGAGGTATTTGCAAAGTGGTGAAGTATTGGGTGGTCAGGCTCTGATGTTGTACAGTTCAGGAAGTTGATGACGTAGAGAGCCTTGCAAAGTCTTTCAACTGGAGATATGATTTTTGTTTCTCTTCACTGCTGATTGAGGACTCTTTTGAGGGTTTGATGTGTCCTTTCTACGATGGATTGTCCTGTGGGGTTTGGAGGTATGCCTTTCTTGTGTTGGATTCCCCACTCACTGAAGAACTCTTTTAAGTTACGAGAGGCATAGGCAGGTCCATTATCTGTTTTGATCTCCTTTGGTACTCCCAGGGTAGCGGAGGCAAGGAGGAAATGTTTTATAGTGTGCTGTGCAGTTTCTCCTGGATGAGCTGATGCAAATACTGCTCCAGAAAACGTTTTGACCGACACGTGCACATATTTTGACCTTTAAAAGGTGGGAAGTGGGTCACATGTGTCTGCCACAGCTGGTAGCTGTTCAAACTTCGGGGTTTGACTCCCGTCCCTATAGATGGTATCTGGTAGTTTTGACAGTTCGGGCATGTGGCAACAATAGCTTTTGCTTGATCTTTTGAAAGCTTGAACATTTTGATAAGAGCAGGCACATTTTGATGAAAAAATGCATGTGACAACTTTGCCTGGGCAAAGATTTTAGGAGCATTAGCAGTCTCTATTGCCATGGCTAAGGTGTCCCCTTTCCTGTTCCCTTCTGTGATAATACCTGGGAGGTCAGTGTGTGACCTCACATGCATTAAATGGTGAGGTTACTTTCTTGTGGGAGATTAAACGTGTTAATGTAGAAATCAATTGGTATAATTTTGGATTGGAAACCTCTTTGAGAAGAGCATGTTCTGCTCTCATAGCTATACCAGCAACATAAGCTGGATCTGTGACCAGATTAAAGGGTTCATCTTTGAATTTCTCCAAGGCTCTGACAACAGCTGCTAACTCTGTGATCTGTGGAGATCCCTCCACTATTTGGATGTCATATTCCCATTTTTGGGTCTTAGGGTCTTTCCATGTCATTACAGATGTGTGGGATGACCCTGAGCTATCTGTAAAGATGGTTAGAGCTTTGAGAGGTGTTTTACTTTGGACTAATTTTGGGGTCAGGTGAAAGGTTACATCACAATTAAAAAGCTTATGTTTTGGGATATGTACTGAAATTTGGCCCGTATAGCTATCTAGTGTGGATGGATGGAATGTGGGAGAATAGAGATAGTGATGAAGGTAATCTCACCCCTAAGGGGTTACAGCTGTGTTAATTACCAAGAATTAGGAACAGGCCTGCCTTTAATAGGCCACAGCTAAATCCAATTAGGATGGGTATTGTAAAGGAGTAGGTTAGGTGGTTGAGAAGGGAGTTAGAGTTTGTTGGCTGTGCTGTGAAGAATAAGGAGTCAGTACTGCAAGGAGCTGCCCATGAAAAATCACCTAGAAGGTATGGAACTTTTGCAGTAAGATGACAACAATCTAGGGCAAACTGGAGGTTTTCATTGGTCTGGAGCAAATGCTCCAGGTCCCCAGTGGTCAGTGGCAAGTAGAAGGTGGTAATTGTCTTTGTAGGTTGGTTCTTTGTAAAGATCCATTCCAGTATCAGTAAAGGGTCTCAAAGCTGAGTGTCCCATTGGAAAATCAGTCCATAGAACCAAGGTGCTTTTCCCAGAATGACGAACTGGAAAGGCAGGCTGGGCTCGAAGCGATGGGCTTTACGTGAAGACAGGGCTTCTTGGACCTTGGCGATGACATCTTGGGCTTCTGGTGTGAGAGTGCCTGGAGAGTCCAGGTTCTCGTTGCCACTAAGAAGGTTGAACAGGGGAGCAAGGTCCTCTGTTGTAGTTCCTAGCAGTGGAGGTAGCCAGTTGATGGATCCGCACAGACTGTATAAGTCTCTCAGGGTTTTTGGGTCGTCTCGGATGGCAAGCTGCTGGTGTACGATGGTCCTTTCCCGGATCTGGAATCCAAGGTAAGTCCATGGATTGGTGTACTGTATTTTGTCCTCACGGATCTCGGATCCTGCCTTTTCTATGGTTTCAATAGTCTTTTTAACTGCTTTGTCTAAGTAAGCTTTTTCTGATGCACAGTCTAGGATATCATCCATATAGTGGTGGATGATTGCATCTGGAAATTGGTTCCAAACGGGAGACAGAATGTGAGCAATGTACTACTGGCATATAGTGGGACTGTTCTTTAGTCCTTGGGGAAGAAAACGCCAATGATATCTTTTGAGTGGAGCCTCTCTGATAAGAGAGGGAGTGGAGAAAGCAAACCGTGGAGCAATCCTGGCGGTGCAGTGGAATGCTGAAGAAACAGTCTTTAATATCTATGACAGCAAGTGTCCACTCTCTAGGCAGCATCGATGGTGAGGGTAGGCCAGGCTGGAGGGGGCCCATGTCCTCGATGACCTTGTTGATTTTGCAAAGGTCATGGAGGAACCTCCACCTGTCTGTTCTAGGCTTTTGCAGTACCAAGACTGGAGAGTTCCAAGGGCTTGTGGTCTTGACGATGTGGCCTTTGGCAAGCTGTTCTTCCACAAGGGCTTGTAGTGCGCACAGTTTGACTTTAGAGAGGGGCCACTGTTCGATCCGGATCGGGTCATAACATTTCCAGGTGAGCCAAGGGGTATCTGGTAGTGCGCATTCCTCAGTGGCCCCAATTAGAAATCCCAATAGGGAATACATAGAGAAGCTCCTCATTGGCATAGAACATCCCTACCCCAAAGGATGATGCGGGCCCTTACCACGAATGGGCGGATGGTTGCCAACTTGCCTTCAGGCCCTTCGACGAACATGTTATTCTTGCTTCGCATAGAAACTGTAGCTCCACTGAACCCTGAAATCATGCCTGCTACAGGTTGTAGTTCCCAGTGTGCTGGCCATTCTGAGCGAGCAATGATGGTGACGTCAGCACCTGTGTCCAGCATCCGTGGTCAGTGGATCTTCTCTCCTCTGTAGGTTAGACCACACGCCATGGTAGGCTTACTGGGTCCCACAACTCGTGCCCACATTGCTGTAGGAATGAGAGGAATCTGTTCCCTGTGATTCTTTGGGAGTACAAAGGCTTGTGCGATTGGAGTTCCCCTTGGAGGGAGAAATGGTAAGTCTGTGCAGTACACCTGGACAGAGATTTCTCTTCCCGTGTGCACTGTTTGTATTCTGGAACAACAAAGATTTCCTTTGGGCTATGGAGAGTGTCACCTATAATTCAGATGTCAAAAGGACCACCTTTTGGCCATGTTTGCCTGTGGGAGCATGATAAACATCCTTATTATTAACGTCAATGGACAGAGCAGTTACCAGCTGGCGACGGGTTCCCATCTGTATTGCTCCGTGTGTTGGATCCTCTTCATGTGGTCTGGAATCTCCTGGGATGATGCGTGGCTGGGTCTGGATGGCCTTTGACTTGTTGTCTTTGCACAGGGCCTGACCGCGCTCCGCTGGAAGTTTCCTGAATGCTGTTGGTAGCGCTGCTGATTCTGGGGTCTTTGTTAGGTGTTACGGGGGTTTTGGGTAGGTTACCTGTCTGGACAGTCCTTTATAAAATGTCTGAATTCTCTGCAGTGAAAGCAGTGGGCCTGGTCTTTAGAAGCCATTACTGCATATGCACCAGAAACTCCTTCTGCAATACCCTTAGCAACTGCTTGGCCACTGTATTTTCAGTGGACAAATGACGTGTAGTGTAAAAAACACTGATCCACCCTAGCTGAGAATTGAGAGGGGACGGAGGATGGGCAAGAAGAAGAAGGCTTGAGTAGGTGAAGAAATGTCAACAGATGAGAAGCACCCTAGATGGAGGAGATGATTGGAGTGGCCTTTGGGCTGGACTTTTCTCTTACATGGCCACAGGATGGAACCAATTTCTTCCTGTAATTTAAGAGACTGCACCTTGCGGGAGGCGGTTGGCCAGAAGCCCAGGAGTGACAAAGCTGTTATGAGAAGTAGAGGGAACAGAGACTGATGGGGAGGGTGTGGTGGACCCCTCTGCTTTCAGCGGAGAAGGATCTCTGTTCCTGAGACCCCCCAGGGGAGTAAATATGGGGGGAACAGGTGTCTTTTCAGTGGACAAATGACGTGTACAGCTTTCCAGCATTTGCTCTATGGTATGTTCTGTATCCAAGGGTAGGGCCCTCAGAATTATTTTACATTTTTCGTTCAAATGCCTTTCCCATAACATATATTCTGCTGGGGAAAGAAGGCAGAGGGCAATATTTTTAATATTGTGGAGTACTAAAACATGTGCTGAGAACATAGCTTCTAGGAAATTTCTAAGAATATGTGAACTACCATGTTCTTTGGCTATATTTCTTAATTGTATAAGTTCTTTATTTGTGTTAGGTTCCCACGTCTTTCTAGTAGTGGCTCCACTTTTTTTTTCCCTTTTTATAATTGTGAAAAATGCCAATCACTTGTTTTTAAAATTTTAAAAGTTTTAATAGTAATAAGATGGTTACAAAAATAGCAATATACTAAGAGTAATAAAAATTTTAACAATTGAGGTTAGGACAATACAAGACAATTAGAACAAAGAGTTACGGATGGTCCGGGTACCTTTTCTGGGCAAAATAAGCCCGAAAAAGGACACCTATTAACAAAGGATTAACCCTTAGAAATGATAGCCTGTTGCATATTCATATAATTCATACATGATGCATAAATTCCATTCAAATAAAGGATTCTGTCTGTTCATCATGAACTTCTCCTGTTAATCCTAACAGCGTCTTTTTGACTGAACTAGGCGGGAAGAAGTTTGTTTCTCCTGATAAAAGAGCAATAGATTCTCTTTATCTGAAACATTTAGGTGTCCTGCAGCCGCCATCTGGTGGGAGCACCTCATTCCTTTCTAAAAAGAAAACATTCCACATATCTAATAATAATTTTTCTGTTGATCGATATTCTCTCAAAATTTGGAGATTTCTGGGATGCCAAAGTAAGGATTCTTGCCTGTATCATTCCACTGAAAAAGTCTGATTTTATCATTATACTTACAATTTCCTTTTTTTTGTGTTTCCCTGGGTCAGGGTTGGTTCCTCTGGGATCCACCATATAGAAGTTCCATTACTAACCTTGTATCTTTTACAGGGAGTTTTTCCTACTTCATGAAGGAACTATTTCCCAGTGTGCCAGAGACATTCTTCGCCTATCACCATTTAACTCAAAATCTATCCTTCTGGTTGGTTTTCTCCACTTGTACTTGTTTGGTTCCACTTAAGGAGCTCAATTGGGCCTAAGCTGCTGCCCTTCTATGGCCATTCTTCTGACATCAAAGCCCCTCCACAGACCCAACAATTGGTTATGTTGAGTTCTCTACTTATTCTTTCCCCCAATTCCACAAACTGATTTTTACCCATTCTTGAGATATCTATTTCTTTTTCTAATTGCTGTTCCAGTTTTGTATACAAATCGTCAATTGAGATTGGCACTGGTTTAGGTGGTTGTACTGGCTTAGCCTTTGTTTTTATCAATTGCTCTTTTACTAAATCTTGTGCTTTGTTCCCAATAACGTAGGTGAAACAAATCCATCTCTCCTCTTTTGGGCATTGGCTTCCCATCCTGTTACCACTTGTTCCTAAGTTCTCTGCAATCCAATACTTTTTCCCATTGTGTATGCAATTGCCTAATTTGCATGGGTTGTAACAGTGACTGTTGACATGAGTGTGAGAAATAAAAAAGGAACCTCGGTGTCTTTCCATATATAGCTTGCAGTAACATCTATGGCATGGTCTTGTTGATATCCCAAAAGGGAAAAGACAACAAATGAGTGACAGAACCAGGAATAACAGAGGTCCAGTATGGCTTATACTCCCTCCCATGCCTATGGGGTTGCAACCCACAGCAGGTGTATTTGATCTTCTTGGTGGCGAATACAGAGGCCAATCTGGTCTTGCCCTCTATTTCCTTGTCACTTTCTCTTAGCTAATTTTCAGGCAAATTGTTTTTGGCACTCCTTAACTGTGGTTCCCCACCGTTCCTCAGGTATCTCTCATTCAAAAGGCAATAATAATTCCCATCCACAAAACAAAGTTATTATTTCAGTTGCTTCGAGTTCCACCTGGATAGGAGATAGATTTTGCACTTGACACGTCCTGCAATGAGAGCGTCGATTATGTGAACTACAATACCAATTCTTCCCACAATGTAAACATTTACATTTAACCCAGCTAGCATGTCTGGTATTTGGGTGAATCAGACAGGGTATTTGTTTTGGCACGGTTGGAACTTGCAACTCCTCCTTCTCTCTGTATAAGTCACAGGCTAAGGCCTGAATACCAGAGTTCTCTGACCGAAACAGTCCTGATCCTCCTGTTTGGAGTGGAAGTATTCCTCCCCAAGGAGGATACCGGAGGTGTCTCAAAGCTTGTCCAGATCGTACTTGAAACCACTGATATAAGCTCCGTCTTATACCCCCGTTAGGTGTCCTGTGTATGTTCCTTGGATCATTTGGGTCTTCCCAGTTCATTACCACCCATTCCCCGTTTAGGAGTCAGTTTTGTATCACCCAGTTCAGATGATATTGTCCACTCCTTAGGTTCTTCCACTGGTCCTTTGATTCTGCTGGCGTGGATCCACCCTTGTTCCCTGGTCCGGATCGCAGCCTCAGTCGTCAGCAAGACCTGAAAAGGACCTTCCCATTGTGGAGTTAAAGACTATTCTTTCCATGTTTTTATTGGCACCCATTCCCCTGGATGAATATTATGGATTTTAAAATCTAAAGGTGTGGTTTGAGGGATTATTCCTTTTAACCGTAAATTTTCAAGAGTTTTTGCAATGGTGTTAACATATCCTTTAACACTCATTTCCCCTACCTCATAGGTAGCATTTTCATATTGAGTGGTTAGAAAAGGTAACCCAAACATCATAAGGTGACACTCCCAGGTCCGACCTGGGTTGAGTTCGGATTCTCAATAAGGCTAAAGGTAGGCATTATACCCATGACATTCAGGTTTCAACTATTAATTTAGTCAAAATTCTCTTTAAAGTCTGGTTCATCCTCTCTACTCGGCCTGAACTCTGTGGATGCCATGGGGTGTGTAACTCCCATTTTATCCCCATATTTGTTGTAACACTTTTGACGTAAAATGCATTCCTCTGTTCGAGTCTATCCTATTAACCATTCCATATCTGGGAATAATCTGTTCCAAAAGGGTTTTACTTACCACGTTGGCTGTGGCCTTCACAGTGGGAACTGCCTCCACCCAATGAGTTAAATGGTCTGTCATTACTAATAAGTACTTCCATCTTTGTACTTGAGGAAGTTCAGTAAAATCTACTTGGATACTTTGAAATGGTCGAAGAGCTAACTCACAACCTCCTAATGTTTTTCTCATTACCTTTTTATTTATCTTTTGGCATATTATATATCTTTCAGTTACTTGTTTTGCTACTCCAAAAATCCCAATTCACCCATAATTCCTTAAAAAATGATCACACAAAGCCTGGGTACCCCAATGGGTTTTCTGATGCATATCTTCTAATATTTTCCTAGTAATCGTTTTATTAAGTAATTGTCTTCCATCAGGAAGTTTCCATTTCCCTGATTCATCTTGTTCACTTCCTATCTTGTTTAATTTTTTTTTTCTCTGCTTCACTAAACTTTGGAATTTCCAATTTTTCCTCATTTGGAGTTAATATTATCATAACTTTTTCAGCCCCATTTTCTGCTGCATCCTTAGCTTCCTGATCTGCTAAATTATTTCCTCTTATTTCTGGGGTCACTCCTTTTTGGTGTCCCTTGATGTGTACTATAGCTATCTCTTCAAGTAAGTTTAGTGCCTCTAAAACTTCTAAAATGAGCCCCTCATGTACCAATCCTTTTCCTCTTGAATTAAGTAGTCCTCTTTCCTCCCAAATTTTTCCAAAGGTATGTACCGCTCCAAAGGCATACCTTGAATCAGTATATATTGTTCCTTTTTTGTCTGCTAAATATTCCAGTGCTCTTTTTAGAGCATATAATTTACAAGTTTGAGCTGATCAATTTGAAGGTAATTTTCCTTTTTCCATAGTTTGCATGTTTTTTCCATCAACTACTGCATACCCTGACATTCTTTTTCCTTGTAGACATCTGGAGGAACTATCCACATAGATTATTTCCCCTTCTAAAAAGGCTTGTTCCTCAAGATCTTCTCGAACCTTTGTTTGATATTCGATAATTTCTAGACAATTATGTATTATGTTATCTGCTGGTTCTCCATATAAGAATTGAGCTGGATTCAAACTTTTGTTTACTTCTAGTGTCAGGTCTTCACTGTCTATTAAGATTGCTTCATATTTTAAAATTCTAGAGTCTGTCAACCATTTTTCAGCCTTCTGATTTAACACATTTTGAACTGCATGAGGTGTGCACACAGTTTACCTCCAAAAGTAAGTTTATGACTTTCTTCTACCCGGATTGCAGTAGCTGCTATAGCTTGAATGCATACTGGCCAGCTGTGGCTCACTGGGTCCAACATCTTTGATAAATAAGCTGTTGGTCTCTTTATTCCTCCCCACTCCTGAACCAGAACTCCATGAGCTACCCCCCTTTTCTACATTCACGTACAGATGAAAGGGTTTTTCTAGTGAGGGTAAGCTTAAAGCTGGTATTGAGGCCGGTTTTAACTTCAGTTCTCCTAATTTATCATCATCTTCCTTGGTCCATTTTATATCATCTCCCTCTGTCAATTTTTCATACAAAAATTTTACTGCCTGTGTGTATCCCTCAATCCATAATCTACAATATCCCAATAATCCCAGTAGTTTTCTGATTTCTTTCTTTGTAGAGGGAGGGGGAAGGGATAAAATTCCTGCAATTCTCTCGGGGTTGAGTTTCCGACTACCCTTACTTATTAAGTGTCCAAGATATTTTACCTCTGGTTCTACAAATTGCAGCTTCCCTTTTGATACCCATAATCCTTTTTCCCTGAGAAAATTTAAAAGTTGTCTAGTAGCCTCTCTCACTTCAGCTTCCCCAGATAGTAAGAGGTCATCCACATATTGGATAATTTGTATCCCAGGAGTAGGGAAAGCTTGTAGTATTGTTTCTAAAGCTTGCCCAAATAAGTTTGGACATTCCGTAAACCCCTGTGGTAATTTTGTCCGTCTTAATTGCTGCTTTCTCCCAGTTTTGGGATCCTCCCATTCAAAGGCAAAAATATCTTGGCTCTCCTTGTCTAGTGGACAAGCCCAAAAAGCATCCTTAAGATCCACTACACTAAACCACTGATGCTGAGGTGGGACTTTACTCAGAAGAGTATAAGGATTTGGTACCACTGGGTAGCGAGTCCGAGTTCTTTTGTTAACCTCCCTTAAATCTTGTACTAGTCTATAACTCCCATCGGGCTTCTTTACTGGGAGAATAGGGGTATTATGAGGTGACATACATGGTTCTAATGTCCCATCCCTTATTAGTCCTTCTATTACTGGCTTCAAACCTTCCCGTCCTTCTAAAGATATAGGGTACTGCCGTACACGTATGGGACAATCTTCTCTCTCAATTGTAACCCTTATGGGGTTGATATTTAATCCTCCCCTATTTCCTTCCCCAGTCCAAACTTCCTTGTTGATTTTTTCTTCATCCTCTTGGCTTAATTTTAAAACTCTAGCTGTCATTTTCCCGTCTTCTGGTATAACCCTATTCTTAATTGCACTTGTAAGTCTCTACCCAATAAGTTGCTACCTGCCCCTGGGACCAATTAAACATCCCCCATCCAAATTTTAGTTTCCCCCTCAATTACTACATCTTTAATGACAGGAACCGTAAAACTTTCTCCTTTTGCCCCTGTTACTTTTACAGTATCTTTGCTCACACTATAACCTTTTGGAATATTTAACAGGCAGGTTCTTTCTGCTCCTGTTTCTACTACAAATTCCAATTATTCTTCTTGGGGACCCACTTTTAAAGTTATCACAAGCTCCAGATGGTATTTGTCCCCTAAAAACCAGAGTCTATGACCTCCCTATTCCTTCTCTGTGCCCATCTGTTTAAAGATTTTCAAATCTTTCGCCTGCTTAAGACAATTTTTCCTATAATGCCCTTTGCCCCCACAGTAATAACAGACATTTCTGGAATACTCCTGAGACTTGGTTTGTATTGCTGTTCTATTCTTTTTCTTTCCCCTGTCTCTACCACCTTCATATTTAGGAGTAGTGCCTGTGTGGCTTTGATTTTTCTGGAAATTGTTTTCTCACATGGTGGCTGCCATAAGTTTTGCTTTCAGCTTAGCCTTTTCTTCATCTCTCCGGACATAAACTTTCTGAGCTTCCTTTAATAAATCATCTAATGATCTATTATGCCAATCCTCAATTTTTTCTAATTTTTTTCTAATATCTGGCCAAGCATTAGTGACAAAGTTAATCCTCCCACATCAGTTTCAGGGTCTATCCCGGAATATTGTTTCATATTCCTCCTAAGTCTGTCTAACCATTCAGTTGGAGTCTCTTCTTTTCCCTGCTGTGCCTCAAAAGCCTTTTTAGCATTTTGCCCTCTGGGTGCTGCCCCTTTTATTCCCTTGATTATTAAATTACGATAGTCATTAATTTGTTTCCTCCCCTCCTCATTATTTTGACCCCACTCAGGAGGTGCAGTTGACATTTTATCTTCTCTGGGAGGCCCCTGTGGATTATCCTTTTCCCAAGCTTTTATTCCAGCTGCTCTGATTAATTTACTCTCTTCCTGAGAAAATATTATTGTCATTATGGACTGCATCTCTTCCCAAGTATAAATGTTTGGACCTAAATATTGGACTAATTGTTCAGCTGTGCCTATGTGATCCTCCAAAATCCCTTTGATTTCTTTCTTAAAATTTCTGACCTCAGAAGAAGTCAAAGGGGCATTTACAAACCCTGTTCCACCCCCTCCCACTGGGAGCCTCTCTTAACGGGAATAGACCAATTCCTTCATCTAACTCTCTTTCCTTTTTACCTTCTATAGTCTTTCTCCCGTGTTTTGAGAAATAATTTGGAGAGGGCTACCTTTTAACTGAGCTCCTAGTGTTTCGATAAGGTCCTTCCTCTAGATAAAGTTTCCCTGAACAGCCGGAGCTATGGTTACCAAGGGAACGGAGCTCAGGGCAGGACAGGGCTGAGGGGAAGATATCCTGCTGAGGCTCGGTCCTCCAAGGGCGGGACGCAGGCGTGGTCTGCTGCTGGAACTGCCAGAGGAGGGAGCGTTTCCGGGAGATACCAGACGGGAGCGCGGGCAGCTTGCACGTGGTTAATGGCGGCTGAGTCAGCGGCTCCCGGCAGCGGCAAAGCAGCCGCGGCGGCACCCAGCACGGCCGGCACGGGCAGGGCAGCGGGAGACTGGGCAGTGGGGAAAGCGGTCGGGGATGGGAGGACTGGAACCGACGGGACCCCTGACACGATCGGGGCAGTGGTCATAGACCATGCAGCAGAAGGGACCCCAGGCATGGCCGTTAGGGCGGCTGCGGACCAGGCGGCCGGAACTGTGGCAGACAAATTCACCAGTGGGGTCAGGGCTGAAGTGTGGGCTGAGGCAGGCAGAGCTGCCACGGGCAGCACGCCCGCACTTGGGACGGGATCTGGGGCAGGCGGAGCTGCGCCCGCACTCGGGACAGGATCCGGGGCGGGCGGAGTGGAAGCAAGCAGCGAGCTGGGGCCTGAGACCAGCGCCTCGGCTGTGAACGGAGGGGGCAAGACCAGCAAAGGATCCCACTCCTTTTTTATTTTTTCCTCTTGTTCCCCTCTCTTTCCTTTTCCCTTTTTCTTTTCTTGTTTTGTTTCGGGGATTTCTGATACTTTAAAGATTTTTATTTTCCTGAAATCTCCTGTCCAACGTGTGGCATATTCTCTTTCTTCTAGATCAAATGGTTCCTTTGAATTTACAAATTTATTTAAAGCCTGACAAATCCACCTTTCAAAAGAGCTGTATCTAGGCCAATAAACGTGGTCAGATCTTATTTCCTTTGCCGGCTAGTTGAGCATACAGAATTGTATCATCTTTACCTTGTCCTTTTTCCTTGTACAAGAGTTTACTTTCCCAGTTGACTAACATAACTCCCAGAGGGCTATCTTGGGGTATTTCTGTTGGTAATTTTTTTCTCCTGGTTTCCTTTCCTGTATCCACCTTACTGGATTTCTGTCCCATTTTTCCAAGATCTTGTTTATTCGTCCCCTGCCTCTGTTTTTCTCTTCTCTCTTACAACCTGAATACCACTTTTCTTTCAACTACACACATACAAAGTGGATCTCTGTCGTGAGAGAATCACGGGTCCCTGTGGCCCCCCCCCTTCACCTTGGGGTTGGCCTTGGGGTTTCAGTATCACCGGGCTTCCTGGAAGGGCCCTGACTTTGGTCGCCTCCAGTGCCAGTTCACCTGTGAGGCTGTCTGCGTGTCACTCACACTCTAGCCATGGCTCTCTCCACACGCCCGGGAGAACAATGGCCTGTTTGCAGGTCACTTATACCTTATGCCACAGCCCTCACCTGCCCAGGGGAACAATGGCCTGTTTGCGGGTCACACACACACATTCTGCCACAGCCCCCCCCTTCCCACCGGCCGGGGAAGTTGAAGCTGATTTTGTGTTTGACTCACTCTCTCACACACAAGACAACAATAAGGTACCTTTTACTTTCAAGCCACACCTCTGTATCAGAATCAGAGTCACTGTCACTGCTGTCCTCAGAAGAGGAGTGAGAGCGAGCAGGCAGTGCCCTATGCTTTTAATGGCATGTTGGAGCAAAATTTTGCAGAGGTGTATGTGGCTGGAGGGAATGTGAGGTGGCACATGGCAGAGCTTGGCTAGAGGGAGGCAGCAGTGGGGCTGGAATAGCAGCGCCACGGGTGGCACAGCATGCATAGGACTGGGGCGTGTGGGGGAAGTAGGGTGCTACTGTTACAGGCAACAACCAGATAAGGCCAAATCAATAATTTGAGAAAGCCATATTAAAATTCAAAGAAGATAGATTTTATTTCGCGAATTGAAATACAATCTTTGCCAGCCACAATCAAAGGGACAGCGCCAAGCCCGGGACTCGACACTGGGTGAATACAGATCTGACCCCCTTTTGCATCAGATCTACTGAGTTCATAAAGTCTGTCTGGTGAGTCGCAGTTATATACTGTTTTTCTTGCCTGGAGTGAAGTTTCCTTTGTTTCTTTCTCTTTTCCCGAATATTCATGCGGTTCTCACCCCTTGTAGAACAGCCGCTTTGGTTATAAGGTGAAATATAGGGATAAACCGAGTTACAGAAAAATCTTGATTAGTTTGAAGGGTATATATCCTGGTCCCTACTGTATCCCAAAAGGAGTCTAAAGTGATAGTGTGTGTTAGTATCTGGAAACTGGGAAAGAATCCATTTTATACATTTTTTTCGGGTTAGTTTTTGAAAAATTACCTTTAGAGAAGGAAAAGTTGTTAGAAGATAGGATTTCTAGGATTAGTAAATATAAGTCTCTCTCCTTCTGGGATCGTTTTAATGTACTAAGTTTTGCTCCGATATTTCCTGTTCCCTGCCAGCAGAAAAAAGAGAAAAAAAAAAAAGAAAACAAAAAAAAACAAAAAAGGACCCAAGGAAAAATGCATGCAAGAGAGGCTGTTTTAAAACTTGCACTTCTTCAGCCAGATGTGGGTCAAAGGTCTACTGGAGGTGGTCTGCCATGTCAGTCTCCTCAGACACTCGTCCAGATGTCAGCTGTGAGGGTCAGCCCTTCAGAAGAGTCCTGCTATAACGGAGGGCTTTTCTTCAGGGGGTCATGGCGAGCGAAGGCAGTAACAATTTCAAGAAGAAATGCTGCTCCTCTGAAATGCCAGGTTTCCAGCATCCAGTTCAGGCGGCCAAGTAATGTGGCTTCTGCCAGGGTATCCCTGATGGGCTACAACATGGTCCGGATAGCGCAGTCCTTTTCAGCACAGCCTGTCCAAGTTCCCAA
>NW_024527112.1:0-1027 GCF_017590135.1 Pyrgilauda ruficollis
AATCTATAAAACCCATTCAATGACTGAATTTCAGGTACAACAACTCCCTGTATTTCCAAAATAATAAAACCCACTTACATTATGCACGGTGTAACTCACTCTAAACTCTCAGCAGTTCTGCCTTGAGATTATATAACTCTGGAGCCCCTCCTACACCAAGTATTGCAAACGATTCTCTGCAAATGGGAAACCACTTTCTCTTAAGCAAATAAAACCCATTATCTCTGCTTTTTTACTTCTCACCTACTGAAAATAAATTCCTGACTCATGCTGACAATGTAGAAATATATGATACATGAGGGACCAAGATCATTGGAAATATCTGTGTCAGGACACAGTGGTAATATGCCTCCTATTTGCTAGTTAAAAATAATTACAATGTCTGAAAAGCTCATTCAGATTAAAAAAATACTGCTATGCCAATCACACTTTTATTCTAATGTCTTCGGGTTTTTTACTTTCTACACACTGCCACTTTACATAAATCACATCAATTAATTCAGCTCAAACCTGTCACAAGCTTCTATGCCTTGCTTATATTTTATTGTATATTTTAGTGTATATTTTATCGCCGGGCACCAGAGTTGGTTTTGAATTTTTTTCTCTAGAAAACATTTTGCAGAATTTGACTCAGTGAGAATACACACCAAAAAGAACGATGAGAGACAGTGAATGAAGTGTTGTATCAGAGGGTAAACTGCCCTCTGCACTCCTGACTGTACTCTTTGGCCAACTGTATTGATTTCAAAAAGTCAATACAGAATAATCCTCCATGCACCACTCTGCCTATCTAATCTACATGGTTAATATTGATGTAGGCAGGACCTGCAGTCAAGGTCCAAAAATACATGCAAAAATTTGCTGAGTTGCCCTGAACATAGCTGTGAGATGGGATATTCTTCTATTGTTACACAGGGAGGTTGTATAAATTGCACAAAATAATTGGTTGTCACAGTAGGAGGAGCTTTCTCTTTCAGCTCTTTTCTGGACACCTGCTGCAAGTGTTGTCCAAATGCTTCAGTGAGGC
>NW_024527113.1:0-1027 GCF_017590135.1 Pyrgilauda ruficollis
GTTTGGTTTATTCCCTTTTCCTAATTAAATAAGACCCACAAGACCTGATGTTTTTGGTGGGAATAATCCTTTCTTTGTCACTGCTCTGGGTCAGAAAAAGAGCAGGATCCATAGGCTTGAGTCCCAAAATCCAGGGGCAAACAATAGAGATGCTCATTTATGGACCCTGGATCTGTGCTGTGAGGCCTGAGCTTGTCTCCTCTTGGTGTTGTCTTCCTTTGAAATCCCAGTCCCCAGAGGATGCTGGAAGTTGCTGCTCCCAGTGCTCCAAAGGCATCTCCAAAGGCAGCACCAGGCACAGTGAGAGCCGTCTCCTCAGACACTTCAACAATCTGGGATAGCACAAGGATTGCTGGAGCCCTTCTGGGTGTGAAACAGCCACGGCTTTCCAGGAAGCACAGGAAAACTGCTGCTGTGCCAACAAACCCATGGACAACATCCATGGCTCCCAGCGCTCACCATTGTTAGGGACTCAGAAGGATATTTCCCTAAAGAAAATCCCTCAGACCACCATTAGTTCCATTATCAGCCTCTTATGGTTCCCTCATTTAGGACCCAAACCACTCCAGACACGAGAGATGGAGGTGCCACTTTTTGCTGTATCTATGGGAGTTTAGAGCTTCTGAGCAACTCTCCAAGCCAAATTCCCACACCACATTGCCAAAAATACTTTGGAGTGTGTCTCACTGATGTGAAACATTTCTCTGGATTGTTTCCTCCCAACATCTCCATTTTTTGTTGCCAAATGAGGAAGGAACAGAGTTCAGAGACCCTCATTTCCTCTCTGGGATTGAAGAGGGGCCACTCTCCAGGAAACACAGCTTGGGTTTATCCATGGAGCAGGAGGCGGATCATCCACATTCTAAGAACATTCACCATGGCTGAGATCAAGGGAAGCTGCTCCTGAAGTACCATGGGGTAGATGCCAGGGAGCACCTGGAGCTATTTGAGGGCAGGTTTAGCTTGGATTTCAGGAAAAGGTCTTCCTCTGGAGGGTGTTCGGCACTGCCCAGGCTCCCCAGGGAAT
>NW_024527114.1:0-1027 GCF_017590135.1 Pyrgilauda ruficollis
AATAAAGCAGTAAAACAGTCTGAGCGAGCAGCAGGTAAATTAGAGCGATCCAGGCTAACACCAGGGTGACACAAACATTAATTAAAGCCTGACACCCTCCCTCAGAACAAAACACATGTGAGAGAATCATGGCACTGTAAGGAGGAATTAATCAAGAGAAAGACTCAGGACAGCCCTGCTGTGCTCCAGGACAGGTGATCCTACAGCCAGTGACCAGGCAGGGCTTTGGAACCTGCTTTGCTGAGCCTCTGCAAACCCAAAATGTTCTCAAGAGCTGTTTCAGCTCCAGGGAAAAGGCACATCCCTCAAAAATCTCTGGGAATTTCTCCAGGAATGCTCTGAACCTTGCAGCCTGGGCTGAAAAGGTTAAACAAGGGCACGTGCAGGAGATGGTTGTATGGCTGGAATATGTTATTCTAATTATTTGTTAAATGGAGCAAGGGTTCAGCTGTAACACAACACCACTTTAATGGGATTTAAAGCTCCACTCCACCAAGGTTTAATTGAGCAGGGAAAGCTTAACACGGAGTGAGGGAAAACAACTTCCACCAGCAGCAGCTTTGGAGAGGAAAGGTGCAGAGCAGACCTCTGAGAAATTGTGCTTGGGCTGGGAGACACGGCCCAAGAGGAAAATGAGTTTCACCTTGATGGGCTCAATAACAACAGCCACAAACAGGGATTAATTTGGGCATTTCATCCCTGGCACAGGAAGCACGGGGCGCTCTGGATTGGAGGGAAAAGCAGGGGTGTTTGAGCTCCAAGGTGTGAAGGGGACACCTCACCTGCCAGGCACAGCATGACCGAGTGCAGCACCAGCAGCTCCCATAGCAACCTCATCTTCAGCTCGGGGGCACAGACCAGCCCAGGAACCACAGAGCAGAGCAGGGACCCTTGCACACCTCAGGCCAGCCTTAATCTGTAAGACAAAACAGATTGCAAGGACATTTAGGGTTGTTGCTAACCCAGCTTCTTCTTCCTTTCCAGGAGAGACGTATCTGAGGATGAACACAGAAACTTTGGTAAATAT
>NW_024527115.1:0-1026 GCF_017590135.1 Pyrgilauda ruficollis
TTTTTTTTGATGCCAGTGATTATCTGCCCTAGCGTGACTCCCTTTCCTGCGCAGCAGCCAGCTTTCAGCTGATGGGGAAATATCTTCTTTCTCTTGTCCCCGCTGCTCGAGCTGCTTGCTGCATCTGAGGCATGAATCTCCAGCGAAGCTTGGGCAATGTTTTGTGAGTCTCTGGGGAAATGCTCTCCCCATGTGTGTGTACCCTGGCCCGCATCCCCCGTGAGAACTCCGGCCAGCGAGCGAGACGTGAGCTCCTTTTCCTGCAGCCTGGCTGGCCATCATTAATCAAGCTGCTCAAATAGCTTGTTTTGTTATAAAATCAGCTTCAGCTAATGTGTGTGTAATTTCCTGCTGCCTCCCCAGGCTCTTTCAAACCGTGACATGATCTAGGGCCTTTTCTGGTTGCCCAGGCTGCCGAGGGATCTCGTGTGTTGTAAAAGCCATGGGTAAAGGAGCAGGGTCTTGTTCCTCAACCCTGCGTGAGGGGCAGGCTGCAGGGTGGTCATGGTCAGGACTTTCCAAGGGAAATCAAGTCTCTTGGTTGCTGTGGGGATCCAGGACATGCTGCTCATGCACGAACCAGCGCTCTGTGAGGAGAAAACACTCCCTCTGTGTGTCACTGATCTGCCTCTGATGGCTCCCTGGGAAATTAGCAATGACTTCTCTGGAGTAACTAATGAGCCTGCAAGAGGATTATTGACGTCAGGATCTCTTTTCTGAGGGAAAGGACAAGAAATAATTAAATTATGAAGGAAAATGATGCACCTTGTCTATCTCTTGGAAATTCATCTTGGCAGGGAAAGAAACCTGGGGTGGCAACAGTATTATCACTAACCTGGAGGCAGAAGCACACAGAGTAGGGAGGATTCCTCTCAGTAACAGCTTCAAGTCATGGGATGTCTGACTTCGTGTGGTGGGTCATCCTGCTGGAGACATCCCTCTTTAATATGTTAAAATCCCTCTTTATGTACTCCCTGAGTGAGCCAATGGCACAGCTTCCCTGCAAGAGGAGGCCAAGTGTATTCC
>NW_024527116.1:0-1026 GCF_017590135.1 Pyrgilauda ruficollis
GTCCCTGCCATGGCAGGATGGGCTTTGAGATCCTTCCAATCCAAACCATCCTGGGATTCTGTTTCAGACTATTTCTACTTTCAAAAATTGTATTTCCCCCATTGAATCACAGTCCTGGGCAGCCCCCTACAGTGCACATATTAAAAATATGGAAAACAATTCATTCAAGCCCAGAACTTGTGCTTGTTTTCACCAGGTAGCACCAATGTGTTTGTTACAGCCTGGGCATGGAGAGCACTGGAGTGTGACCTTTAATTCCTCCTTCCAGATGTGAAATCATCCTCACTGCTCAGCAGATACCCAGATGTTGTTTCTGAGCTAACGTTTGCCATCATTGCAGCAAAACTTTTCTGAAGTCAAGGTTTAGGCAGTTCATAGGAAAGAAATAATGAGTTCCACTTGTTGACAGGGTTGTGCTACACTAAAAATCTGGAATCTCTTTGATTTTCTTGCCAGTAAACAGTTGTGAGTGCTGCAGGTGAGTCTGTGAGAACCCCAGGGATGGCTGGAGCTGTGTCAGGGCTTGGCATGGAGCTCAGGGAAAGGTTCTTCCCCCCGAGGGTGCTGGGCACTGCCCACTGTCAGCAGCTTTTCTGCTGCTTCTTTCTTCTTGCAACATCAGCTTTTTATCTACAAAGAATGCAGCTTTATTACAAAGATGACCTAGTTCTTTAGTTCCAGAAGCTTAGGCTGGTTCATTGAGTACATGTCCATTTTCCTGTAAATATTAACCTATATTCAGGTTATTAACCAAAAAAAAAACAGGTGAGGTTTTTGTATGGGAAGGATGTTCCCAAGAATTACTTTGCCCCTGTTCATGTCTGAGATTCCTGCACATGGGATTTGGATTTTGCCAGCAACCCCTAAACTATTGTGGCTTCTGCTCTTCAATTTCATCTGGCTCTTAAGGAAACTCTAAATTACAGATCCATTCCTGACTCTTTTCTGTCCTCAAAGCTACTTTTAAAGAAACAGCAGAGATTAGAGAATGGCTGTTACACAACAGTTATGTGTGTATATATATAT
>NW_024527117.1:0-1026 GCF_017590135.1 Pyrgilauda ruficollis
CGGGATTGGGATCCGGGATTTAGGATCAGGGGTTTGGGACTTGGGAACTTAAATTTGGGGATTTTAGGACTGGGGGGTTGGGATTTGGGATTTTGGGGATTTGGGATTTGGATTTGTGGTTTTTGGGATTTGGGATTTTTGGGATTTGGACATTTGGGATTCGGAGTTTTTGGGGTTTGGGGTTATTTGGGGGGGTTTGGGATTCGGGGTCTGGGTTTTTTTGGGATTTGGGGTTTTTTGAATTTGGGGTTTGGGGTGTGGGGGTTGGGATTGGGGTTTTGGGATTGGGACATTTTAGGATTTGGGATTTGGAGTTTTTGGGGTTTGGGGTTATTTGGGATTTGGGTTTTTTTTGGGATTTTGGGTTTCGGATTTGAGATTTGGGAATTGAGGGGTTTTGAGATTTGGGGTTTGGGATTTGGGGTTTTGTATCTGGGATTTAGGATTTAGGATCAGGGATTTGGGATTTTGGGGATTTGGGATTGGGGATTTGCATTTGGGATTTTTGGGGATTTTTGGGCTTTGAGATTTGGGGTTTGGGGTTTTGGATTTGGGCTCGAGGATTCGGGATTTTTGGGATTGGGGATTTGGGGTTTTGGGATCTGGGGATTTGGGGTCTGGGTTTTTTTGGGATTTGGGGTTTTTGGGATGTCGGGGATTTTTGGGACTTGGGGCCTGGGATTTTGGGGATTGGGGGTTTGGGATTGGGACGGGGATTTGAGATTTGGGGTTTCAGAGCTGGGATTTGGGATTTAGGGTTCTGAGGTTTGGGGTATTTATGGGATCTGGGATTTGGGATTTGAGATTTGGGGTTTTTTTGGGATCTGGGGTTATTTTTGGGATCTGAGCTGCAGGGTTTTTTTGGGATCTGGGATTTGGGGTTTTTATGGGATCTGGGATCTGGGATCTGAGCTGCGGGGGTTTTTTTGGGATCTGGGGTTATGTTTGGGATCTGGGATTTGGGGTTTTTTTGGGATCTGGGATCTGGGGTTATTTCTGGGATCTGAGCTTTGGGGTTTCCCTCCC
>NW_024527118.1:0-1026 GCF_017590135.1 Pyrgilauda ruficollis
AGCTCGGGGCATGCCCGGACTTGTCTCAACGTGCTCAGCTGTAAGCACAGGTACTGAATAGCGTCTCTGGGGAGAAAACACCACAGGTGCCGCTATTCGGTCAGCAGCCGAGGCCAGACAGACCAAGGCAGTCCCGTCTGTAATATTGGTACACACCAATATTCTGGAGCCCATCCCGTGGGGCTGCTTCGATCCCGCAGCCCGAGAGGACACTCCACAGCTCCGGAGCCTCAGAAGACCACGGAGAGACTTTTAAGGCAGCTTGGCATCCACTGGAAGAGCTTTGAAGGCAGAGCTCTGCAGTAGAGACTTTGGAATTTATTCCGTAAAAGCCTCGTGGATGTCCTGCGCCTCTGGGAAGCCTCAGCTCCTTTTTGGAGAACAGATTTTCCCAGAGGGAGAACAGGACAGCTTTTTCTTACTCCAGAAAGTCATGTTCGGTGAAGGACCATGCCACACCACGGACCCGCACAGATCTGGTTGAGTATCTCCGCTCCAAAAACGGGGGGTGGGGAACTCAAAAACAGTCTCTAAGGAGAGACTTGTTCTTTTTCACTCTGTTTCAGAGCACACAAAGGCTGCGCAGCCCCGCAGGGTCGGCTGCGATAACACGTTTAGTCACAGACGGCGCGGCTCTGCCGCTTTTGGAACGCGCGCGCCAGTGTCAGCGGCGCGGCGCCGGCTCGGAGAGAGCAGGGGGCTTAGCCTGCCCTGTCCTTTCCCTGCAGCTCGGCGGTCTGGCTCCAGGTTCGGGTTTCACGTTTTCCCGTGGCTCGGTGCAAGCGGGGGGGCTTTCGGGCTTTTCCTGCGGCGCGGGCAGGCGGGGCGGCCCCGGCCGTGTGCGGCTCGGGCGGGCTGTGCTCCTCAGCGCTGCGCAGCGAATTCGGGCTCTTTGCTGCTGCTGCCAGCGGCACTTTTGAAAACCGTGCAGGCTGCTGCCCTGTGCAAGGCTAAAACAGCGTAGTTTTCGCTTCTTAACTGCGGTTTTTTTAATCAGTAGCGATTTTGATTCTGATTTTGGTCGGC
>NW_024527119.1:0-1025 GCF_017590135.1 Pyrgilauda ruficollis
TATATATATAAAAAATATAATATATATATATTATACATTGCTGCTGGGGTTTGTGTTTCCTGCCAGCATTTGCTCACCTGGCCTCTTTGTGATCTCAAATGCTCCCTGAGCAGTGCAGGATGATCTGAAATGTCGTGTGCTTGTCTCACCCTCCTCTCTGAGCAGCTCTGTGTTATTTGTGTGTTTCTGCAAACATAAACACAAGCTGCTCCTGGTGGCTGCACCCGGGTTCTCAGGGTGCCTTTCTGAGCCTGGGGACTGACAGGCCACTGCCACCAGTCCAGCAGGGAAAATGCTCCTTGTTCCTGGGGCACCGTGCCCAGCACGTAGCCAGGCTCAGGACTGGGCTGGGGGAGCTCCAGCCCCGGGGGCTCGGTGCCTCAGGGCAGGCTGCAGGGCTGAGGGGACTCAGGGGCTCAGCACTGAGTGTCCCCTGTGCCACAGCCAGCCCTTTCCCTCAGTTCCTTTCTTATTTCTGAAAGGAACTGAGACTGTTTGAATTGAAATGCTCCCAACAGCCCATGCAGAAAGTCAAGGATAGCCTGCAATGGGCAGCTTTGCATCAGCTGCTGGAAATCTGTGCTCAGCAGTGGGCATGGGCCAGGGTGGGAAGCTGCCAAAGCAATGGGATGCTGCTGATGCCTGGGAGCCTTGAAGGGCAGCTCACTCTCAAATGCATTTTTTTATTTATTTTTAATGAAAACTGGATTAAGCTGAGATTATTTTTTTTCTTCTCAACTTGTATTAAAAATAAAGTAAAGCTCAGTGAAATGAGCAGCTATAATTTGTGCAAAATGCACTTGTGCAGAGGAGATTTATTCTTTTTGTCCTCTAGTAAGGAGCCAGTTTTCCAGCAAGGTGCAGAAGTTTCAGATTCCCCCATAGAACAGGGAGAGACAGAGGAAGGATAAGGAGCTGCTGTCCCAGATGTGACAGACCAGGCAAAGAACATGCTGAGGGACAGTCCTGCCCTTTATTGCTAATCACAGAGCCCCAGGATGGCCTGGCTTGGAAGGGACATTAAA
>NW_024527120.1:0-1004 GCF_017590135.1 Pyrgilauda ruficollis
CCCAGGTCGCTCCAACCTGGCCTTGGAATTTGGGAAGCTCAGGAATTCGGGATGTGCCGGAGGCAGATCCAGAGTGGGACACGGAGGCATTGGGAGGTCAAAAATAGTGCGGGATTTTAAAATCCATAGTCCTGGAAATATTCCCAAAATTCCCTGGAGCAGCTCTGCCCAACTCCTTGTCCAAACTTCCCAAGGATTCCTGGAGCTGGCTTGTGATTCCCAACCTTTTGCAGGGAAAATATCCCTAGGAAAGAGCTCTTTGCTCCTTTATTTCCAGGTTTTTCCAGGGATAGAGGGATCATGGAATTCATTCCATGGAGCTGGGGCAGGAGAAATTCCCAGGTTTGCAGTCTGAACAGCTCAAGTTGGGAAAAATCTTGGAAGTTTTAATTCCCAGCAAAAACTCCTTCACTCCACAGCAAGGGATATCCATAATAACCGGAATCTTGTCACATTTTCCTGGAAAAATCCTGGAGAAAAATGGATTCTGGGGCAGGTTTTCCAGGGAATATCAGGAATATTTAGTGTTGTCCAAGTTTTTTATTCCAAGGGAGGTTTTCCAGCCCCTGTCCCAGCTCCCTCCCTTCCCTTTTCCTGCTCCAGAGCTGCTCCCAGAATTCCAGGGGATCCCTCAGCCGTTCCCAGGAGCAGCAGGGCTGGGCCAGCAGAACTTTTCCAAGTGTTTTTTCCAGGTTTTAGCTGGCTCCCTCCGCCCTCCCTCCCGGCCGTGACTCTGACTCATTCCCCACGTGCCGGAGCCTCCGGAGCCTCCGCGCTTTTCCCAATCCCACTCCAACACCACGAGTTTCCCCATCCAACTCCTCGTGCTGGGATCATCCCTCCGGATATTTCATTCCTTACGTTCATCCCAGCCTCATTCCCAGTTTTTGGAGCCCTCTGGATTTGGGAAGGATCTTGGATCCATCCTGCTTTTTCTGCCCAGCTCCCGGCGCATCCCAGATTTTTCCATTTTGGGAAGGGAGGCTTTGGAGCAGGGAATCATC
>NW_024527121.1:0-1025 GCF_017590135.1 Pyrgilauda ruficollis
TTAATTTTTTGCTTTCCTCTATGAGTATGGTGGTTGCTGCCACTGCCTGACTGCAGGTTGGCCACCCCCAGCTGACAGGGTCTAGTAGTTTTGATAAATAGGCCACTGGTTTCCTGGATCCTCCCCAGTCCTGGGCTAGTAGTCCATGAGATGCACTTTTTTCTATATCTACAAACAGATATAACGGTTTGTCTAAGGCAGGAAGATGCAGTGCCAGTGCACTGACTAATTTTTGCTTTAATACTTCAAACTTTTGCTCATCATCTCCTTCCCACCTAATGTCGTCTTCTACTAACTTTTCATACAAGAACATGATGGCCTGTGTATATCCTTCAATCCATAGCCTACAATATCCCAACAAACCTAGAAGCCTTCTAACTTCCCTCTTAGTTTTTGGCCATGGGAGTGAGACTATCCCAGTAATTCTCTCAGGGTTCAGTCGCAGGCTCCCTTGACAAATCACATGTCCTAGGTATTTTACTTTATGCTCTACAAATTGAAGTTTCCCTTTTGATACTCAAAGTCCTTGGTCCTCCAGAAAATTTAACAATGCTATGGTGGATTCCCGAACTTCTTTTTCTTCCTGTCCTGAGAGAAGCAAATAAGCTACATATTGGATGAGTTTTATCTCAGATTTGATGAAGAAGAGTTGTAGTACTTCTCCTAAGGCTTGACCAAATAGGTTTGGGGATTTGGAAAACCCTTGAGGTAATCTAGTCCACCGAAGCTGTTGCTTCTTTCTGGAATCGGGGTTCTCCCATTCAAAGGCAAATATATCCCTACTTTCCTCTGCCAGTGGGCACGCCCAAAAAGCATCTTTTAGGTCCATCACATTAAACCACTGGTGCTCTGGGGGGATATTACTCAGTAGTGTATAGGGGTTAGGCACTACTGGGTACTGATTCACTGTTCATTTGTTCACTTCTCTCAAATCTTGGACCAGCCTGTAAGTCCCATCTGACTTCTTTACTGGTCATATGGGTGTATTATGGGGGGACCATGGTTCTAAGGTCCCTTCTTCAAGT
>NW_024527122.1:0-291 GCF_017590135.1 Pyrgilauda ruficollis
GGAAAGGAGAGCGGAGGATGGAGAACGGGAATAGGGGAGCAGAGGTGTAGTTGAGGGGAAGGTGACAAGGACAGAGGGCAGGTGGGAGAGGTCGGGGTGTGCAGGACAGCAGGGGAGGGGGGCAGGAGGGAAGGCAGGGTAGAGGAAGGAAAGGATGGACTGAAGGCAGGTTGAGGGGAAGGAGGTGGAAGGTGTCGTGGAAAGGGGGCAGGTGGAGCTGGGATCGGGGGGGAAAGAAGAGGGACAGGATAGGGTAGGGGTGAGTAGGGGCAGAAAGAGGTGGGATGGGGG
>NW_024527122.1:731-32453 GCF_017590135.1 Pyrgilauda ruficollis
CCCGCCCCCCCCGCGCCCGTAAATGCCGGCGGATCCGCACCCGCTCCGCTTTCTGCGGTGGATGCTCGTCTCGGGATGCTGCGGGACCGGCGCTCGGAGCGCTGTGCGGAGATCCGGATCGGGGGCAGCTACCGCCGCTGCGCGGTGTCCAACGCGTTCAGGTGGGATCGGGATCTGGGCTCGGGGATTCGGGTCCTGGTCCTGCGGGTGTCGGCTGTGGGATCCGGGCAGAGGTGCGGGTGCTGGGGCCGGAGGATCGAGGAGGGATTGGGGCTGGGATCGGGACCGGCACTACCGCCGGCGGGAAGAGCCGCTCCGGGATGGGTGCTGGGACCGAGCCCGGCGCTGCCGCTCCCGCTGCGGCGGGTGCGGGGCTGGGTCGCACCGGAGCTCCGGGCACGCTCCTGCTTATGGCCGTGGGGAGCCAGGGGATGCCGGTGCTGGGCCCGCCAGGAGGACGGTGCTTCCCTAGAGCAGACACTGGATCGCGGCTGGAAGAAGGCAGGGCGCGGGGATCGCCCGGCCCCGGGACCCACCGGCAGCGCCGCCCCCTCAGCGCCGCCTCCCGCCCCGCCCCCGGGATTCCCCCTGGCAGACCCGGGGCCGCCCCGCGGGGACACCGAGCCCCCGGCCCCGGTAACCCTGCGGCCACCGCGCTCGCTGCCCGCATCCCCGGGGAACCTCTGCCGAACGAGCGGGGCAGCCGCTCCGGGACGGCCGCTGGGACCGGCTCCAGCTGTGCCCGGTGTGGGACTGGAGGAGGCCAGGAGCCCCCGAAAGGTAGGCAGCACCTCGTGTCCTTGGGATCTGCAGGGGAGGAGCTGTGCCTGCAGCGTCCTGCCCGCGGCACGCAGCATTCCAAGCACACGGGCACCGGGGTACCTGGACAGCGCTGGCACGGACACGGCTAAAGGGCTGCCTGTGGCTCCTCGGCCAGGGCTGCTCTGAACAGGCACATGGAGATGCTTCAGCCCGGACAGAGACCACTGACAGCCCAGAAGGACCCGAGGAGCAGCTGGCACCATCTGGGAATGGAGGCACGGGGCCGTTTGCAGAGGGGCTCAGACAGCAATTCCTGATTCTGGCCTCCAAGAGTTCCCACACAGCTGCCAGGTATGTCTTGACCACCCCAAATCTCTTCCCTCCTTTCTTGTCCGAGGCCGCTGTCCATCAGCAGCATTTAAGCTAAGGCAATTTTCCCTCACAAATACTAAATCCCCAAGCAATAGGCGTTGGAGATGCCTTAAAATCAGAGGTTTGAGTTGGGATGAAGTTTGGAACTTTTCAGGGAGCCAGTTGGAAGTGCAGAAGTGGTGGAAGACTTTTGCAGGTGGGTCCCACCAGAGGTGTGCTCTGAAGGCAGGGATGTGCATCTCGCAAGGAGCTGTCAGGTTCTTCCAGCAGGAATTCAGCAGGGAATGAATGTGGGGCTGCGGGTATAATTCATCTGAACTAGCAGATACTGAACCCCAAATCCAGGCACCACATGCAGAACAATCTTTGTGCTGCCCTGTCAGCTAAAGCCTCTGGGCTGGGAAATTTCAGCAGCCTAGTGTATGGAATGATCTAAATCCCAGCAGCCAGCATACCCAGAGGGACAATCCACATCCCAGGGTGGCACCCTGTGTCCTTCCCCTGCTGCTGGTGGGACAAATTCCCCTCGGTAGAGTTGGGCCTGGCCGGGCAGGAGCTGGGAGCAGGAGGGGCGGGAGAGCGGATCGGGAAGCGCCGGGAGAGGAGGCCGCTGGAACGGGACCTGAACCAGCTGAAAACATTCTTTCCCTGCAGAAGCCAGGAGCTGAGGCACATCCCTCCTGGCCAGGCTGGTGGGCTGGGGGAAAACACCGTGCCCCTGGCAGGAGCTCTGACTCTGCTTTTCCTCCCAGCTCCTCAGCAGTGCCAGGGCCACCGTGAGGGAGCTCAGCCCCAGAAAACCCCACAGCATCCATGATTCCAAAAGAGAAATCATCCATTGTAGTAAAAAACCTAAACATCTGTTAAAAAGGCTATGACAACACTGTAACAGGATTCCCAGGAACCTTCTGGTTTGCTCTTGGTTCTGTTTTTATGTGTTTTTAGTCCCTCAGTGGGCAGCTTGTAGAATTTATTCTGGGTCTTAGAGGTTGAGCAGGGCTGGCTTTGGCTTGGCCTTCACCTCTGGTCCCACTTTGTGCCAAGCTGGGTGAACTCATGGCCTCAGCTTTTCCCTCCAAAATATCCCTTACTCATTTCCGCGCAGATGAACTCAGATTTTGCCCCAGACTGTCCCCTCCTCACCTCCTCTTGCCCTCGGTGTCCGTTCTGTTCCCCACAGGTGCCCTGGTGACACCAGGGCGCTCCCTCTGCCTTTCTCCAGCCCGAGGCCGCTCCTCCGCTCGCTCCCTCTGCTCTTGTCTCCCACAGCAGGGCACAAAAGGGGAAAGCTTTCATTCATTCATTCATTCATTCCTTCTGCAATTAACTGACAATTATTTCCAGTTGCCCCGTGAGAAGAACATGACTCACAGCCATCGGGGCCTGACAGGGTCCTGCAGCGAGAGCTCAGCGCACGTCCACAGGGGTAAGCCCAGCATCTGAAAGAAAAAAACAGAGGAGGAAAATGTGACTGACCTATTGTGCTTCTGAGTTATTTCAGGTTTTTAAAGCCCAGCCAACATTTGCTCTTGGCTTTGGTTGGGTGACTCATGAGCAGTGGGCACAGGTCATGCCATTCATGGGGGCAGAAAAAGTAGATTAAGCTCTCCTTATTTCAAGCAGTTATTAAAAATGATTTGTAACTCTTTAAACACAACACCCTTTAATTGCCATGGTGTTTATTCCGTGATTTTAACTAATTCTCAGTATATTTTATAAAACTTAAAATAACACCTGCTCCTTAACAGACTCCTAAAACATTAGACAAAAAGTCCTACTACCAGTCTCAGGCTTACACAAGAGACCCTCCCCACAGCCAAACAAAAAAATCAAACTATCGTACCAAAAGTAGCCCTTAGTAACATTAAAAACACAACTCAGGCATACCCGCAAATTTATTTCCTCCAAACACCAAACACTTCAAATTCTGAATCAAGAACTCTTTAAAAAGTAACAAAAACCATCAAAAAATACTTCAAATGTAAAAACCGTAAACATATAAGTAAATATTACTCAAAGCCCACAAAAATATAAATCAATCTAATCAATATCCTAAATACAAAAAACCCCACTATACAAAGTAGTACCATTCTAAATATAACATAAATAAAAGTCTTTTACCAAGAAACATGTCTCATAATAAATAAAACCACAATGTAAAGATATAGGTAATAATAGTAACTCAACAATCTAAAATTTCTTCAACACCAAAATACTTTAAGAACTTCAATATTTATAAATAACAGCCTTCAATAAGTTAAGTGTTCATGAAATCAAACAAAATTAAATTTCGCTACATTTAGGTCCAGATATTCTCAAATTACATTTGATCACTTTAATATTGTATTAAAATTAAGTTTATTATTCCTTAGTATCAGAATTCATTCATTCTCAATTTAAATTTTATTTAATGTAATTTCTCCTATATTTTATTAAAAATCATTTATCTAAACAAGTATATGGTTAATTTTCTTAAAAAAATAAAACTCCAATTAAAACAACTAAAATAAAACACTAACAAACACATATTCATAAGTGAAACAAACACAGTTTATCACATCATCAATTTAATCAAAAATTCTATTCTTCAATGCAATCTCTACTATTTTTATCTTTTATAAATAACACCAAAAAATAGCAATTAATATTAATATCATACTAGTTAAAATTTTTACTCTATTTCCTTAGTATATAAATATTTTTAAAAAGTTGTCTTAACTTCCTCAAACACTTACTACTAATATACCAATTCTAAAATAGAAATATATTAATTTTTGTAATAAACATTATTTATAAAACAATATTGTAATATTTGCAGCTGACTTGAATATACTTTACCATCTCTCTATATAATTATCTAGAAAACATTTCTAAGTCCTACTTTTTTATTCTTTAACTACTTACACATCTCTTAAACCAAGTTAACACTCTAACTAATCTCTACACTAACTCTATCATTTAACCTAATATTATCTCATAATTTTAAATATTTTTCAAAATTAAAAAGAAATTAAACTTCATTAAAAACCTCCTCCAAACTATTAATCTTGTAACTTTCCTCAGTTATTGTTACAAAAGCACTTCAATAAAAAATCCACCTGTAACATTATTTTTCTAAGTTTCACACTAAGTAATCAATCTCTCATACAACTACATTTCCTCCACCCTCACACTCACAATACCCAAATCCAAACTCACAATCCTGTCTATAATCGTCTTCAAATCTTTTTTAAAAAGTTTACTGTATTCAAAACATCTCTGTTCCTAAAAGTTTTACTCATAACTATTTTTAAAACAGTATATGAAAATATACTAAATAAATATATTAAAATTAAAATTTAAACTATATCCAAACCCTAACTCTACCTAAATAAAATAATTAACAGCAAACCCAAATATTTTCTATATCAAAAGTAAAATCCAAATAATTTTAACTTAACATTTTAACTTTACCAATAGAACAACTAAACCTGTTTCTTAAATAAACCTAAAAAATCATTTTCCAAATAAAATAATGCAACCTTCCACTAATTTGAAATGTATCAACTGTTACAAACTAAAATAATAGACAATATTTTAATACTTAATAATTACATAATTTCACATCTGTTACCAATTATATAATTATCTAAATAATTCCTAATTGTTATCAATTTCTCCTTTACTACATTATTTTACTCTAATATTTCTTCATACTTGTAACAAAAATTTATAATAAAAACAGTGTGTATCATTATCTTACACGTCTCTGTACAATTTTATAAAACAAAATGTGTCAATAGTTTATTTCTCATACCAAAACATAAATTTCACTTATATCTCAACAAGTACAAAAACCCAAATGAATTTCAATAAAAAACATAAAACCACATCGCACAAAAAACCACACTGACCACTCCACCAATAAAAAACCAAGGTAAAAACAAATGTAAATTACACAGCATAAATACAACTGTAAATTCCACAGAGTTAATGTAAATTACACAAAAATTCCACATTCCACCTAACATCTTGTATTGCACCACAAAAAACTATAAACTTTAAGTTTCTGTATAGATATAAAAATCAATAATATTATAAAACTCCTATTAAATAATAAGTTAAAAATATAAAATTCAGTCAAAATCAAATATTCTACTCTATTTTCTTTGTGTACTTTTAATTATACAATTTTACCAATTATCCAGTCTAAAACATTTAAGTAACTTTAGTTAAAGTTTCAAATTTAAATACTTTGTATTTATCTATCACTACTCAAAAAAAATCCATTCTTTACTTACTCAAATAATATACCAATAAAAAACATTACAAATAATCCATATAATTAAAAACCCTTACATTAACTCCTACTATAAAAATAATTACTAATGTAAAACATAGAAATCATTTATCCATCAGTACTAATCAAAATATAAAAATAATTTCAAACCTTAAAACTTAAAAAAAAAATGGTAGCATCTCTTTTTATACCACCTATTATTTCAACAGCAAGACTAAAACAATTAAATAAATGAAAATATTATCTAAGTAAACAATCTAATACTACATCCCTTACATTAAATAACTTTTTAACAGATATTAAAAATATTCAACATGCAGTTTTACAAAACAATAAGTTTTCTTAACACACAAATATAAATATAAGAAAAATTAATAAATATATAAAATTATCTAATCCCTCAAAATATCTTTATAAAAACACACAACTCTAAAATATATTAAGAATAAATAATAAAACTTAATTTATTTAATAAATAAATTTAAACACCATAATTTAAAAAATAACAAAATTGTACATTTTAATTATTATAATAATGCTACTACTAATAATAACACATTATTTACATAAATATTTATAACCAGTGCTTAACAGATCCATTAATAAGAATGTCTTAATGCAGAGAGGGAGGAGAGATGTGGGAATTGGAAAAGCAGAAACTTCCAGAGACACTAGAAGATTTGATCTGCGGCCTTGGAAGAAGCTTGCATTGATGTAGAAATCCAACACACAGACCTCAAGCAGAAGAATCATAAACTTCTGGTTCTATGGTTGTAAGTAAGAGTAGGCTTTCAATAAGTGAGAAACTGAAGGGTGAGATGGAGAAGGGTTTGTGATGTGAGGGTGTGGTGTGTAGAGGGGCTGGGAGCTCAGAATTGTAACAGAGCATGTGTGCAAGCGAGACAGAAGCCTGCTGAACAGAGGCACCCACAGTGCAGCAGAGTTCAGTAAAAGTGATGGGTTAGAAAAGCAAAATAAACCCTGTGGCAGCTGTCCCTTGGGTTAGAAAGTTATATATTGCCTTGTCATGGAGAAACTCTTGCACTGTAGCCAGCTGCTTACTCCTTTAAAGTCTCAGGGCCTCTGAGCTGATGTTTGTGCGAGCAATAAATCCTTCTGAACCCACACCAGTCCCATCCCTTGGTTACTGGCAGTGACAGCAGCTCTGGCCGGGGCTCTCTGTGTCTCAGGCACGGCAGGGGCCAGGGTGCTCCAGCGGGACAGCCTGGAACCAGAGCAGACCAGCGGGGTTAGCCAGGGCTGGGGACAGCTGGGGACAGCAGCCAGCAGAACCACCAGCCTCTGGGGCTTCATGTCAACCGCACAGAGCATCCCAAACGTGGGATTTACAGACCTCGCACTCCCTTGTCACAAAAGCTGGGTCTGATCTACCTCTCAGGGTGGCCAACGCCTCCTCCCCCAAAAACACAGGAATTACAATTTTGTGCTGCTTTTACAACCTTCATGTCAGCTTTGCAACTGCAAATCCCAGCAGGTCCCTGCTGCACAGAGCACCAGTCTGCAGTGATCTCCACTTCCCTGGAAAACCTGCTGCAGCCCCAGGCTGTACCAAGGTGAGTACAAGTCTGGAGAGCTAAGAACCCTCACCTGGCTGCTGCACTTGGAGCGAGATCCAGCTACAAATGGAATTCTGGAGACAGCCTCCAAAATGTTCTGTAATCGTACCTTTACAATGGCTCCAAAGGGCAGCAGCTCCGGTGCCAGACCAGGACCTGCACGAGTCCTTGTGCCAGCCCTGGCTCACTGGAAAGCACAACAAATCAACCATCACACAGGCCTTGTTTGCAGAATTCCTGCTCCAAACCCTCACCTCTCCTGCCCCACACTGAGGGAAATCTGACCCAGTATTAATAAATAGTGTTTGCTGAGAGCAGTCGTCACCCCAGTCCTGCAGCCTTGGTGCACAGACAATGCCCAGCCTGCCCCTCTGGGCACAGCCAAACACCACAACTCCATCATCCCCGGGAGCTCTGGCATTTGCTCTTCACCTCTGCCCTCTTCCAGCAGACACAGGTGGGGCTGGGCTGTCAGAACGGCATTCCCTGGGCAGTTCATCCCAGCAGAGAGGAGAAGAGGAAGGCTGTGTCCCTTTGACTTACCCCACAGCCTGGGCAGGACCAGGAGCCCTCCAGCGCAGACCCCTGGTGCTGAAGCCTCTTGGCTTTGGCTGCTTAGACACCGAGGCTTTTGGCAAAGATGGGAGGAGTTTGATGATTTTTCCTGTCCTGAAAGAGAGGAGGGAAAAAAAAATTAAGTCCACTGCAAAGGTCAAAGGATCCCAGCTTTCATATTTCTGCTCTGACCGCTCACTGTGTGGTTTTATCCATGAGAGGTGACGCCAATTCTAACATAAAAGTGCCCTTTTCCAGCATTTTTATTCCTAACTATTTTAGACATTAAAAGGAAGCTCATTTTTCTTATTGCATTCTTTGCCTGATTTTAACAGAACCATTTTCATCCCAGGACCTCGCTTGTCAGTCCTTTACCATTGGACTTGGAACAAAGGAAGGGACACCCAGGATGCTGCATCACAAGAAATCCCGAAGAGAAACCCCTCCAAAACCTGACAGAAAAAGGTTTCAAGGCACTCCAGAACACAGCCAGCTGTTCATGCCTTGTCAGGCCACAGCAACCCTGTCACATCCACCCGAGCTGTGCAGGCCAGGCAAAGGCTGCCCTTCCTCCTAGGCAGCACTGCCTGAGAGCACAGAGAGCCATCCTGGGCAGCACCTGGAAACAGCAGGGGAAAGGCAAAACGAAAATGTTTTCTGTCAGAAAATGAGTGTCTGTAATCAGAACTTGTGGACACTTTCATGTGATAAATACAGGCCATGCCCATCCTTCCAGCCCAGGTGAAAACAGGAAGGAGAACTACAGGAAAAGCAGGAAGACAGAGTCCCTTGTTTGGATCTATTTCCTAAAGACACTTCTGCATTGATATCGTTTATATCAATAAAACTTTGTGTTCTTTAAAAGAATGGATTGCTGCTAAAAAAAATAATATTCTATCAGCCATAGCCAGGACAAGCTGCAGCTGGAGAGCCAGGGAGATGCAGGAACTTGGCACACCAGGGATAAGAGCAGGGGAAGCAGGGGAGGTGTCGGGGGAGAGCTGGAGAAGTGAAGGAGCAGGCAATCTTGTAAAAAATAAATCTTGTTTAGATTCATCAGTGCTGGGAACAAGGAAAATGCATGGTGCTGGATGCATCTAGGACGTAATGCCCCTGGTTTGGTTGTTGTCCTTTGCTCCTGGGCTTTGGCTTCAGCCCCTCTCCAGAGGAGCAGGGAATTCCTGCAGGGAAAGGGGGAGCCTGGTCCCACTCCAGGGATATGTCCAGTAAAGGAGGGCAGCTGTTTGGAGTAACTGACCAGTGTTTTTGTTACACACAACAGTCAAACCAAACAAGCACTGAAATGGACCACACCGAGCTGGAACACAAAGTGTTCACAGCAGGCAGAGGCAAGAGGTACACACAGGACCAAGAATTACCATTTCACTTGGCTTTTCTGCTTACAGCCATTTTAATTCTGCTTTACCTCACAGCTGCCATTCTGCCATTTCCATTTCCAGGAGCCTGTGTCACGTGTAGCTGAGGCTAGAAATCCTTACTCGGGATTTCCACATCTCACCTGGATTGCCAGGAAGCACGTGCACACATGCATGCCCATTTCTGTGATATGTCAGTCAGAAGTCACGTAACCCAGCCACTTGCTCCTCACTGCACCACTTAGAAATGCATTAAAAAGCCAGAAAAAAACCCCAAAACAACCAAATAACAACCCACAGCAGAGAGAGCTTAGTGCAGCATCATCTTAATGTTCTGCTCAGTGATGGAGAGAAAGAAGGAGGAAAGCTGTTTTCCAGTACTCCCAGGTCTGGACCAAGCAGTTTGAAACAGCCGAAATTGCCCTCACCTGCAGCTTTGCTCCTTGCTTCAGCCTTGCCCTGACTTCTGAGGGACCAGAGGCACCAGACAAGCCAAAACTGGCAGCACTCGCACCCACTGCTAGAACGGACATCTTCGTGTTCTGTCTTTGGCCAAACAACCCCCAGGACGTTTCTGCTTTCCTGTCAGACTTGGCAAATTTCATTGACATTTATCCAGGCAGCAGACACCCTGTATGGCTCTGGGGTCAGATCCCCTTTGGCACAAAAAGCCGAGAGAAGACTGGAGGGAAGAACCCAAGAGCAAATTGAAATCCCGGAATGCAACGAAGGCCTGCTTCTGGCAGGTTCCTGTTGGCTCTCGGGGCACAAGAAAGGCCTTTGCACCATTTGCATCCATGTGAAAAGCCAACACCGAGCACTTGGCTTTAAAGATGTTTACTCAGTGTTACAGACATAGAATTGCTTTGGGATTTGGCATCTCCTGCACCCACACAAACACATTAAAGGAATTAAGTGCAGAGTCCTGAAGTTCAGTTATTCCAATTCTATTTTGGTAGGGTCACCTGACATAACAAAATCCACAGCAATACTTAAAAAAATGAAAAGCAACTCTCCCTCCCCCCCCCACTTTCAATTTTCCAGTTTAGGAAAACTGTCTCACCCTTCACACGAGACTGAAAATGGAATAAAAGTTTTTGTAACTCCTCTCAGTTGCCCCATCTCTGGGCCAGAAAAGGGCTTAATCCAATAAGTTTTCCTCACACAAAGCACCAATTTATCAGATTATGCCCTTTTCTGACCCAGAAATAAGTTAACTGAGAAGCATTTTAAAAAATTTTATTTAATTTTCAGTCTCACGTGAAGGGTGAGACAATACAGCTGTCATAATTCATGTCATCACAATCAGAAGCCAGCTATTTCCTAATTACAATACAAGCGTTTCTTGTCCTATCAGCTTTTGTCACACCATGCTGTAAATGCCTTAAAGCCAATCATCTAAAATTACTCCTCGTGAGTCCTACTACAATGCATCTTTCATAGTTCTATTTCTCTAAAGTATCCAGTCTTATTTACAAACTCATCCTTTAAAGCTCATTTCTAGCTCCATTTCTCTCTCAACAATGTCTGTCCCATTCCATGGCATTTCTAAGTCAGCATTTCTTATCTCAGAGTTTACATCCAGATACATACTATGTGAACCTCCTGCCAAACTCTGAACATTTTCTACAGGTCCATTTCCCTCACCAGAGCGTTCCCTGCCCAGCACAGGAGCTGTGAGTGCTGTTGCAGGGCACAGGTCTGAAGGAGCACTGGAGCTGTGACATTAAAGCCAGCAAAAGCAATTATCAAGTAGAAAGAGATCCTCACCTGGTCCAACGACTGAATCCCTGTGGCTCATCCTCACGGGGTGACCCTGCTCCAGGGAGGAATCTCCACACAGCTTCCAAGACCTGGGGTCAGACACTGCCCTACCAGCAGAATACAAAGGGTTAATGAAGCTTTTTGTACACGTTCTGTCCCCAGAGTGGTTTGACAAAACAGCCACCAACGTGGATCTTGATTAAAGGCAGCTTGTACCCATGCCTGCAATAGACTTTCATGTGTTGTTTCCTCAAAGTCTCTGTTTTAATGTATTTTGATATTAAAAGTTAATATTTAAAGTTTACATTTAAACAGGATTTAACATGAGCTGTGCACGCTGCCATGCTCCATGCCCTGAGGAAGAGCTGGATATCCTCACACTCACCCGGGCCGAGGCAGCTCTCACACAGGGAGGGAGCTGCTGCAGCATGCAAAACATTTAAAAACCACCCCTGCCTTGAGGGTGGCCAGAGCTGGGAGAAAACCCTTCCCACCACCCTCCTGCACTTCCCTCCCTGCCGCTGCTTTGCTCCCAGCTTGGGAAGGTTTGCTCGGGGGCATTTCAGCATCACAAAGGGCTTTTCCAGCCTCGGGGGTTCCGTGGGAGCGCAGTGACTGACCCAGCTGCGCACAGGCAGGGAAGCTCTTACACACAGACCATGCCGAGCCAGAGCCCTCCAGGGCATCCCTGGAACAGCAGAGAGCAGGAAAGGCACAGCTGCAGCACTCATCCTGCTCCGTGCTCTCCCATGAACACCATTTCCTCCCGGTCCTGAGAGCCCCAAGGAAAATCACTATCAGGGTGGCACTGAAGCTGCCACTTTTCTGCCACTCTGCCCTAGATCCACGGGCCAGCAGGTTTCTGTGCGAGCAGGAATTATTTGTGCAGGTCAGAAGCTGCTCATCCCCAGAGCATTCTCTTAGGAACACGAAGCTTCCCACGTGCATTTTGTAGCCCAATTTGTAATTTAAGCGTATTTCAAGAGAGTTTAAATCGGAATGAGCTGACCTGGTGCCAGCACAGCATTAGATACGGGGCACCAGGAGACTCACCAGGCGTTCACTGCAGACTCTCCACTTCCAGCACTCCAGCTGCAGTTTTCCCATTTCTCACGGAGTTCTGTTTCCAGGACTCCCATCAGGAAACTGATGGCCGGTTCCAGATGCAAATCCCAAAGGCACCATTGATCCCAGCCACTGCTCCTCTCCCCCCCGATCCCCCCCTCCCTCCTTCCTTTACCCCTTTTATAACCACGGCTCCACCCACGACTCAGAAGGAGGCTCCCAGGTGCCTCCCGAGGCCAAATCATTCCAGGTGTATCAGGAAATAAGTAGAAATAAGCTCGCCCCTTTTGGGGTAACGAATTATCTTTTCCCCCATTCCCCCTTCTGTCTCCTGTTCCCTAAGGCAGAACACTCGGATCAGGTGGGGGTCAGGGGGAAAATGTCAAGTCCAAAACCAAACCAAACTTGTTTTTCCATCGGTTTCCATCAGGAATGTTCAGTTTTCCCCACCGACCCTCGGCCACAGGAGCAGCTTCTCCCTGGGACCCGGGGCGAGGTGGGCACAGGGACACCCATCCCGCTGCCTCCCGGAAAAGGGAGCTCAGCCCATCCCATAAAACGTTGTCACCGCAGCTGGGAAGGCGGCACAGTTTTATTCCATGAAACACGACCCCAGAGAGCCTCAAGTCCCGGGACAAACTCGTCCCACACAGCAGTTTTTCCCACGTACCAGTGCCAAGAGCACACACGTCCCCCTGCGGGTGCCACCACACGCAGGTGACCCCAGCGCACCTCTGTCCCCTCCGGCCACGCACCTGAAGGCACCACCCGCTGGCTCCCGGCGCTGCTGCCCGAGAAAGGGGATTTTCCCGTTCCCGGCACAGCTGCCGCTGGCACGGCAGGGACAGGCGAAGGGAGCGAGCCCCGCGTCCAGCGCTGCAGGGCGGACACGGGCTGGGCAGGGCCGGGACCGCAGCCCGCGGGTACCGCCCGCAGCTCCCGCCGCGCCACCTTCTCCCGGGGCAGCAGCTGTCCTTGGTCATCCCCGCTGCTCCCAGGGAGTCAAAACCGCCCTGGGAATTTGCTTCTGACAGCAGTCATCAATTTTCTGATGGGAGTCCCTGAAACAGAACTGAGTATCTGTGGCAAATGAGGGTGCTACGGATGGAGTGATAGCAGAGGAAATCTTGTTCCTGCCAGTTACCCATGGGAAGAAAGTAATTCCCAGCAGTCTTATGCTTGGAGAACAGGGAAAGAGAATTCTGTGTCCTCTCCTGCTTAGGATGTACATTTTCACTGTCCTAAAAAGGGACCATTTGAGGCTTTAGAGAGATTGGCGTGGGTCAAGGATCTGCTGCCTTGGCAGGGCAAAAGCTGGAGCTGCCGTTTGTGACTGTGACAGACCTGAATAATTAGAGATCAATGGGAAGTTGTTCAGTGCCCCAGAAATGACAGAGAATGTCAGCTTGACTGGTGTCACATGTAGAGCTGGGACAATGACCCTGAACACCCCCAAAAGGTTGTGCCCCTAGGGTGAGTTTCTCCCTGGGAAAGGGCAGTGCCTCAGGAAAGGGGTGCGCAGGGAAGTGCCGAAAGAAACCCTGAGCCCCGCTGTGATCAGACCCCATAGGGGCGGTTTATTTGAAGCGCCAGTAAGGAACAATGGGAATTCCCTGGCCCTCAGCTTGGTCCCGCCTGCCCACACCACTGCCCTCGGGAAGCGCTGCTCTTCCCGGCTGGAAAGCCAACAAACATTTTTTCCTTTGTCCCTTAAAATTCTTCTCTGAAAATCTCTGTTCTCCCACGTTTCTCCTCGAACACATCCTTCCCCCTTGCGTCTCCCCGGTCCCTCCCTGAGCGTGTGGCTTCGCTGCTCCCCGGCGCTTCGGCAATTAATATAATTGATGCTGAGGCTCGCTGGGCCGGCGAGGGGCGCCGAGGGCTCAGGCCAGGGCCGGCCGTGCCAGCACCATGACGCGCTGCAGCTGCTCGTAGGACACAAACATCACCACGTTCCAGGAGCCCAGCCGCAGGAAGGACGGGACGAAGCTGTGCCGGCAAAAGCAGGGCTGAAGGGGACGTGCCGGGGACATCCCCACAGGCCTGCACGAGGGTGGGGGAATTTGGGGGGCCCGTGCGGTCATCGCAGCCACTGTGCAGGTGCTTGACTCACCCCTTGTAGAGGCCGGCGGGGCCGTCCTGCATGAGCAGGGCCAGCAGGCAGCTCAGGGCGTTGCGGTACTGCCCGGGGCTGGCGTTCATGTACCGCGTCTTCACCACGTCCACCGGGGACGCCACCACCGTGGCACAGAACCCGGCGCCGAAGGCGGCCACGAAGTGGCACGGGACGTTGTCTAAGGTGGGGAAGAGCCGGGGGTTGGATGCTGCAGGGACAGGGATGGCACCTGGCCGTGTCCCCCCGTGCCGTCCTCACCTGTCATGAGCTGTGCCCGCAGCAGCGCGTCCTTGAGCAGGTCGTAGGTGACGAGCTCCCCGCAGTTGATGATGGCATTGCGGGCGATGTTGGGCAGCGTCCCTGCGCAGGAGGGTGGTGGCATTGGGACTGCTGCTCACAGCCCCGACTGCAGCATCCTGGGCAGGTGCCCCAGCCCTGCTGCCCCCATCCTTCTTCCCCTCCTCGTCGCCATTTCCAGTCTACTCCCACCGCGTCCCTTTCCCACGCCCACCCCTGTGCACGCCTACCTCTCCAGAGCCCGCGGATGCCCTCCTCCCTGGCGATGGTGCGATAGGCGTCCACGGTGCCGCTGTAGCGGCGGGCGCTGTCCGGCAGGGCCCCGCAGGCCTGGAAGCGCACCTTGACCACGTCGGTGGGCTGGGCGCAGGCCACGGCCACAGCCCCCGTGGTGCAGCCGGCCAGGAGGCGCGTGGCCATGCCTGTGTCTGGAGAGGACAGGAATTGGGACTCCTGGCCCTGCGCAGCCCCCCAGCCCTGCAGGGACCCCAGGGCGAGTGGCTGTGGTGCTTCACAGAGGGCCAGCTCAGGGGGTTGTGCCCCCAGGGTGAGTTCCTCCCTGGGAAAGGGCAGTGCCTCAGGAGAGGCGGGACCATCGCTCGCGGCCCGGCCCGTCGCCCCTGGGCCGAAGCGGGGCCGCTCCCGGCCCTGCGGGGAGGCGGGACCGGGGTTGGGAGCGGGGCTTCTGGTTCGGCTCCTGTCGGTGTCGGCTGGGGGTCCGAGCGGTGCCGTCTCTCCCCCGGCGGGCGGAGTGTGGGTCTCGGGGCCGGAGGAGCGGGGCGGCACTGCGGCGGGGATCGGGACCGGGATGGCCGCGGGCGGCAGGAGCCGCTCCGGGCCGGGGCTGCGCCTCTGGCCGCGCACGGGAGGACGGCGGTGATCTGCTCGTGCTGACCGGAACCGGCCGGGGCGTGGGGACCCTCCGTGCCCGCCCCAGAGCCCCCAAACCTCGCCGCTCCACGTCGTGCCAGGGAATTTTTTTTTTCCCCAGTGTAGGCCGAGGATTCTTTATGAGAAAATTCAAAACTCAAGGACGCGGGATCTGAGGGGAGCGGAGAAATTCTGGTATAAATTCAAAACACACTGTGAAAAATCATATGGAACAGCTCATTTGCTCTCCCAGACTGGTTTCTGGTGATCATCTGTGACTCCAACTGCTCCAATGCTGAAACGACTTGCCAGGTGCTAAGCACGACAGAAAATAATGGGAAAACTCTCTGGATCAGACAGTGGAGCCTCTCAGCAGTGTCCCAATAGTCTAGTAATACCCAGCATCTCTGGCTGGAAACTGAGGGGTTCCAGCACAGCCCCTCTGTAGTGTTCCTCTGGAGCTGACACTTCCCAGCATCCCTGACCAGGGTTTGCGGTCCCAGCACAGGATCCTGGCACAGGCCCTCTTGCTTCCTCAAATTCCCTTTAACCAGGATGATTTTTTTGGGGTAGGAGCACCCAAAGCCAGCAGGACTGGCCTTAACTACTTTTTCTGGGATCTCTCCTCTTTCTTCCTCACCAAATTCCCACTGTCAAAACAGAGCTTGAGGCTCAGCTCCCCATCCCCTCAATCTCTCCAGGAAACTGGGCTTGGATTTCCCAATCCAGCAGGGCAGAAATGCTGTCGTCCTTGATGCATTGATCCTTGACCTAACTGCAGAAATTGCTTAAGAAATAATAGAAAGAAATTAAATGCATTAAATTAAAGAAGAGCTGCCAGCTCCAACTAAGGGATGCTCAAAGCCCTTATCAATAATTTGCTTTAATTAACCAACTCAAAAAAAAATAAACACCACATTGATACAGTATGATTCCTTTTAACTGAGTTATAGATAAATATTGTAGAATATAAAAACCTTTCTAGACTCAGAAACTCTTTTAAGAGATAGACAGGGCACAGCTGCAGAGAGACTCTTGGGATTCAGGGGAAAAAACCCGAAGCTTTCAGTCTTCAGCATCTTCCACTAAGTCGTCATTGACAGCAAACATGGCTTCAGCCTCAGGAAGACAGGGAGTCAGGGATTTTACAGATCCTGGTCTCACCTCAGCCTTTCAGCAGGTACAATCTGCAGGGAGAGGGAAGAAAATGGGTCAGAATGGACACCCTACTTCCAGAAAATCATCATAATTCATAAAGCATTACGTAGAGCTGTAAGAACTTCCCCAAAGGTTCATTTCCCTGCGGACTGAGGGCTCCAAGTTGAAGCACAGGCTGGACCTGCCATGGACAAACTACGGGAACCCCAGAAGTAAAAGCTGCTTGGCCACTTCCATAAATATTCCAAAGTCAGGCTCCTCACCTGGTGGTGGAAGCACAAGTAATGATCTTCCCTCCTGTGGGTTTTTTGCGATCTGCAGTGAACTGCAGGGGGAAAAAAACCAAAAACTCAAGTATCTCCCATGACTGGAACAGAAAAGTGGGGAAAAAGGATGCAGGGGCACTCCTGGTGTGAATAACTGGGATCCAACCTCTCCAAACCAATGGTAGCAGAGACTGAGTGACAAAGCCTTTGGGACCAATTTGCTGGGATTCATAGGAAAACTGATGAGTTTTACTCTGGCAATAAAGCCAAGCTGGTTACCACCTCATCAGCCGGGTCCAGCAGCGGCATCCACAGGAACCTGGCCAGGTGTATCTGCCTGGCAGAGGGCTCCCCACTTCCTGGGAATCTGTGTGGTACAGGGCACTGTGGCACTGGCCATTAAAACAGTTCCTACTTGTCCTCTCACAAGGCAAGATGGTTTTTCCACACAGCAAATGTTTTTTGAATTAAGAAGATAACACTACACTCAACTGGAGAAGAAAAAAGTGAGATCTGTTAAATTTTCCTAAGCCAAAAAACAAAACCAAATCAAACCAAAAACCAACAATAATAATGAAAAAAATTAAGCATATTTCAAGAGAGTTTAAATCTGAATGAGGTGACTTGAAAAGCTTGAAAAGCTGCAAGACTGCAAAAATCTAATGCTGCAAAAAAAGCCTCTTCTTACATCACATTTTATCCCTGAACTTGCAAAAAACCCCCACCAAACTAGCAATTCACCTCATATAGTTATTGAGTCATTCCTGTCTTTGAGCACAAGTCCGGCTAAAGCTATGGAGACAAGGACAACATGAGTGACTTAATGCTGTTCCTTTGGAAATCACAGAATCACAGGGAGGTTTTTCATTAGCTTAGGAAAATGCACACCCAGTTCAGTAGATACTGAATAGCAGGGAAGTCAGGAGATAAATGTTTTGCTTTACAGAGACAAAAAATTAAGTAATATTTACATTAAACCAGAAGTCAACAGAATGTCTGCTCAGAAGTCTTTATTAAGAAAAAAAGCCCTGGGGTATCCTTTTGAGGGATGTAAGAGGAACTCCTTGGCTGGGACACAGCCTCAGCCAGTTCTGCTCCCCCACCACACAGGCCACCCATGGCCCTCAGCTCTTCCACAGTCTTTGTAATGTTCCCACAGATCCCAGAGGATCACAGGGCCAGCTGTCACCTTTGCCCTTCTCCTGCAGTTCAGCAGGTATTTCCTGTCAGACCTGCCTTTGCAGAGCAGCCACACGGGACTCCACAGTGGTCAGTCTTGTCTCCAGAACTTTGAATACCATATCCACCTGCAAAATAACCAGGCAGAGCTACTGGGTTACACACAGAATTTGATAACACAAAGAGCATGTGTGGACGCCAGAAAGGACTCAAATCTCATCTCACATCACCAATTCTTTTCATTTGACTCTTTCCCTGCTACTTTCATACTGTGAAAGCTCACCCAACTCTAACATTCACTGTCCACTTTTTCCAGCCTTGGTGTCAGAGCCACACACTCAGCTTTTGCTGGACAACCTTCAGTTTCTACAGTCAACTTCCTTACACTATTTGCTCCCAGCTCTTCCTACCTACAGTCACAAGATTTTAGCAGAGCAAAACATCAACTTGATTGATGATGTTATACTTCAATACAAAGCTACAGCAAAAGCATTAAGTCCATTGCACAAAAGGCAGAAGAAACATGACTAAAAGTTAAGTGAAGATCTGGAGAAGTGAATCAGAACTAACTAGAAACAACACATCAAATTACTGAGACATAAATAGGAACCTAATGCTGTGCTTGATAAACAGAACATGCCAATTACCATGAAAATTGAAGGAAAAGTTACTGAAAATCTTGCATAACACAAGATACCAATGACATGAAGCAGACCAGTACATGCTGCAATGCACTGAATTGCTCTGGGTGAAATCAGCTGTTCTGCAGAAGCTACTGAAGCACATTAAGGTTTCACAGAGGTGATTTAAACAAAGAATGATGTAAGGTTAAACCTCACCTTTTCCAGCACATCTTGCAAGACAGCTTGACTTTCAAGAGTAAGAGGCTCCTCATTAATAACAGCTCGCTTCTCCGGGGTTCCTAGAATGTAGCTGAGATGCCACAGTTTAGATCATGCACTTCCCACTCTGAAGCCAAAAATCCCAACACAGCACTCCTCCAGAACCCTGAGAGATAGCCATGGATTCTGGGCTGCAGGATGCAGTGAAAAATTGCACAGTCACCAAGAACAGTGCAGCACTGGCCGGGAGAAGCAGCATTACTCTCCAAGAAAAGTGCCATTCTGCAGCCAGGTCAGTGCTTTAGAGAATTTAACTACCAAAAAATAAGATATCATAGCTGTGGAATTAAGGAAAAAAACCAAAAGCACTGTCCAGAGCACGAGGGTGAACATCGACAGCAATACAGCAAAATAAATGGGAACTTCAGAAAAAAACAGAGACATTAAAACTAGTTCAGGTGAACACTGTCCATCAGAACAATGCTTGCATAAAAGAACTCTGGCATAAAGCCTTGATTCACTATAGAGTTAGTGAAGAACACCTTAAGACCACTTTTAAGTGCTATAGACTGACTAAACCCAAGCACACTTTCATTTTCTAGACAGATTTTAAGATGGCTGAGTGAGAGTTTTCAACACATACTCAGTTGTCAGATTTGCCTTTGCCCCCCTTAGCAAGGACAGAGCAGACGTGGCCAGCACAGGTCAGACCCACCCCAAGTTGTGCCTGAGCCCCTCTGCCCACACTTCCTGCTGGAAATGCTGACCCCTAAGGGGATCCAGACGGGCGCATTTGGTGCTTGGTTTGTGCACTCTTCTGAGCAAATGAGAAGGAACCCTCCCGTGCCCTGGACCTGGTCATATTTTCTTGGCTGGAATGCAATTTCTCATACAAAAGGCAGACCTGGCTGGTTTGGGTTTTTTCCTAGGATTTGCCTTACACAGGTGATGTTCCTCAGAACTGAGCACTGTGATGCCAACAGCAGCAATACAGAAAACCACTGTGGGACAGAGCAGCAGGAAAACAACCTCTAGACTTCCCAGAGATAGAACAGGAGCACCCTCAGTGCAATGCCTGGTGAGTGAAGTGAAGCTGGCAGGCTGACCCATAAACATTCTGTATTTACCTTTCAACAGAGTCAACATTGAAACAGAACAAATCTCTCTTGTAGTCGAGGTTCCTTGAGGTGCACCTGTAGATGCTGCCAAGTGTCTTTGAGCAGCCAGAGCAGAATAAGGTTTCTACTACGCTGTAAGTGAGAAACAACATTGATTCAGACGAAAATAAAAGGAAGCACCTCACCCCATCCTTTCCTTAAAAAAAAAAAAAATGCATTAGAATTTTTTTAAGCATTCATTCTTGCTTTACACAGTGTAAATTGTGAGCACTCATCTTTCAGCCTGAATTTGCAACAGTTCCTCAGGCTGACTGACCTCAGCAAGACCATCAGAATAACAAAATTGTGGTAGGGACCTTAAAGCTCATCCCATTCCACCCCTGCCATGGCAGGGACACTTTGCACCATCCCAGGCTGCTCCAGCCCCAGTGTCCAGCCTGGCCTTGGTCGCTGCCAGGGATCCAGGGGCAGCCCCACTGCTCTGGGCACCTGTGCCAGGGCCTGCCCACCCTCACAGGGAAAAACTTCTTCCTGATATTTAATCTAAACCTGCCTTCCTCCATCCTCATGCCATTCCCCTTGTCTATCACTGCCTGCCCTTGTGAGAAATCCCTCTGCCTTAGGCCACAAGCGGCTTGTACAAACCCCGCAAGGAAGTGTTCCATGGCTCTGGGGGGCACACCAGCACTCCGGGCCCTCCACCGGGCTTGTCCTCAGCGCCTTCCCGGGAACCCCCGCCTCCCCCGGGACTGTGCCCAGCCGCGACCGGCCCTCACCATCCGCACTCGCCGGGGAGATTGGAGATCTTCCGCTCGGGGTCCACGGCGACGCTGGCGGCCACACCTGCAGCGGGAGGGAGGGAGGGAGGGAGGCAGGGAAGGAGGGATGGCGCCGTGGCGGCGGCGGGGTCGCGCCGGGCGGCGGGGCTGGCACTCACTGCGCAGCAGGATGCAGCCGCTCTCCTCGTCGTTGGACACCCAGCTGGAGGTGTCGCCCACGGGCCGCCTGCAGCCGGCGCACAGGAACACCATGGGCATGGGGGCCGCCTCCGCCCGCCGCCGCTGCTGCTCGGCCCGGCCCGCGCCCGGCTCCAGCAGCGACAGCGAGTACTCCAGCGCCGGGCACAGCGACAAAGGGTCCTGCCCGACCGACATCGTCTTCGAATCGTCCGCCGAGGGAGGGGCAGTGACACCGGACATCGCCCCCGAACAGCCCGCCAAGGAAGCGGGAGCCGCCCCCGTGTGGCCCCGGAACTGCTCCGGAGGCCGGCCCCGCACCGCCCTCACGCCGCGGCTGCCCCGGAACTGCTCCCGGGGCCGGCCCCGCACCGCCCTCACGCCGCGGCTGCCGGGGAACTGCTCCCGGGGCCGGCCCCGCACCGCCCGTGCCGCTTTTAGAGCTCGTTGGGTCACGGAACCAAAGCAAAGGATGTGGTCGTTCCAGTATATCGCTTTTATATGAAGCGTTTTATCAAGTCACTCCTAATTCAGAGGATCTCGTGAGCTGGAAGGACCCACAAGGACCACCCAGTGCCACCTTGTCCCTGCACAGACACCCCAACAGTCCCACCCTGGGCATCCCTGGAGCACTGTCCAAAGGCTCCTGGAGCTCTGTGGGGCCCTGCGCATTCCCTGGGGAGCCTGGGCAGTGCCAGCACCCTCTGGGGAAGAACCTTTCCCTGCTCTCCAGCCTAAACCCCTCCAGACACAGCTCCAGCCGTTCTCTCGGTGCTGTCGCTGTCACAGGGAGCGGGGCCCAGAGCTGCAGCCCCAGTGCACTCTGACCTCCGTCTCCTCCAGGCTCAAGAGGCTGAGCGCCCCTGCAGACCCCAGCCCTTCCCACCCAGACACATTCGGGAATGTTTTCCTGCCCGGCTGTGCTCAGGAGCTCCCAGGAACAGTGCACTGCTGTGAGAGAAGGGTTTATGATCCAGCTGGCACTTGTCCATCCTGTCCCTAGGTTACAGGGCACCCGTCTCCGTTTAAAACACCTTGAGGAATAACATGAGTCTCCAGCAGGAAGCAAGGATTGCATTTTCAGGGCTGCTCTTACATCTCTGCCATACATTACCGCTCGTTGCCACTAGATGTTTTCAGTCCCAAGGCAGTCCTTGAGCTGCGGGACCCCGGAGCGATTGGCACAGGCACCAGTTGTGCAATTCTCTGTCTGAGGGCGCCGAAGTGCAGTGAGGCAAAGTAGTGGGTCGGAGTTCTGAGCTGGCTTAACAGGCACCGCTGACATGGCTAACAGAACAAACTCCTCTGAGTATTTCTGGTCTTATGAATATTACTGGGATTACATAGATCCAATTCCAGTAGATGGAAGCAAGCTGAAGGTTAATAAATGTAAGTATTGTGGAGTAGTAGGTGCTAATCTAGCATGGGGAAAATGTTGCGTAGCTTGTCTCACTGACCTGGTTTTGTTTCCTGGCAATAGAGTCCATGCCAGTGCCTGGTTTGTGTGAAAGGGTGTTTGCCTTCAGGCTGGATAATTACTAACAAATACTCTGGGCTATATCTGAAGCTATAAGACTGCTGACACTAATTCTTGTTTACAAGGATAGATTTTTCCTGAGTCATTTGCTAAGGGGAAATGTGATGACTTGTGAATCTGTAGTGTGGGATGCTAGTTACCTGTGTGCTACTGTCACCGAAGTTCACTGAAGGAGCAGAGGTTTTCATAAAAACACTGTGTTTTCATCCTGGGACAAGGCTGACATTGCAGCTGGTAAGCATTCACTTTTAGTATAGGAAATGTATGTTTCCACTAGCCAGGAACAATAAGCTGCAAACATATTCTTTGACCTTCCCTCCCTTCCCTGAAGATGCCTGAAACTGTTCAGATGTGGATTCAGAGACTAAAATTGTTTTTTTCCAAGGTTATTACAGTGAAATTATTATATATTCCAGGAAAATGGGGCTGCCTTTCAGAATATCTTCATGTCTCTCTCACTAACAACGCAAGAAACTGCCTTTCTGATGGTGAAGGTTGAATTCTGTGTTAGGAGCTGCTTGTCCTTTGGTTGCTTGGACAGCAGCAGCAAAAAGGAGCAGAAACTTACTCTGCACCACCGCTAGAAAAGCTTTTCTGTGCTTTCAGATCAGTCGAGGGTTTACTGCCTCCAAACTTAGAGCAGCACACCTTAAAGAAAGTGGTGTGAATATCCACATCCCTCCATACAGAAAATCTTGCTCTCTAATGCTGCAGAGCAACACTTGGTGCTGCTGAGACCAAGCAAATTATGAGCAGCTCCTCTGATTCTCTCAGTTTTAATGTTAGGGCAGATGATTACCCCTAAAGTCCACTAGGGAAACTCCAAACTGCTTAGCTAAGCTAGATGTAAGTCTCGGGCATGTGGCTGGCATAGCAAAACCCAAAAATCAGGAATAAACCTTTCCCCCGTTTTTTCCTTAATAATATTTTTCTACCATTTGGATCACCTGGTGCATTACAGAGGTGGCATTTGTGTTATAGCACTTCCCTCCCTGGCAACTGATAGGACATTTTTCTTCAGCTGCCTGTGTTCTTGAAATTTGTAGAAACTGCTTCTGAGACACGATGGACACCCTCTGTTAAATTTAATTTAAATTTGCTGGCAGTTTTGTGGAGGAATAGAGAGTGCATCCTCTTGGTACTATTATTCTTCCTTCTCCAAATACCAGTGGGAGAACAGCGGGTTACAAGTTCTAATCAAAACACCAAGGGAAACAATTCCACAGCTGCTTGGGATATTTCACTGTTTTGAGTAAAAGTACCAGTCAAGCAATGAATATACTTTATCTGTCTTTGCACAATATTTACATTCTTATGCCTCCAGAGGCTGCTGCTGGGATTATTGGCTCCATGTGCTCAGGGCCATTGCTGGGGCAGCCCTAGGGAATTGTACAGTCACCATAACCCTGCCATGGGATTGCAGTTCCCTCGTTCAGTTTTGTCTGCTAGGGTTTTTTTAAATTCTTTTAATGTGAAACAGAGACATGAATCTCTGTACTTCTTTTCTTCTGTTACGTGGCTGGTGCCTTTTTGAGACTGAATTTGTCTCAAAAATGAATCTAAACCCAGATAAAAAGCCGTGGTCTGGCTTTCTGTTTGCAATGTTGTGCATCTCTCTGAATTTTGTACGAAAATAATTGAAAATCTTAATTGGCCCATGACCTAATAGGCTATTCAAAAGCATGCACACACACATGCACAAAAGGTGAGGGTAAAATTTAGCAACAGAAAGCTTTTTGTAGACTGGTAAAATATGAAAATTTGTTATTCCATTTAAAAACAAAAAACCTCAAAAAACCCCAAAAACCCAAACAAACACAAAACCCAAACAAAAGCAAGCACACAAACAAACAAAAAACAACTAATTGCAGAATTTAAACCCAGGAAATTTTGGTTCAAGCTCCACCAGAACCTCGGAGCCAGTTTATTTAGCTTCACTGAATTCCATGAAATCTATTAAAACTGTTTTTAAAAGATAAAGCCAAAATAGCTCTGACAGGGGATTCTGTAAATCCAAACTCTTAATTTCTGTCCCAGTGGTGTGGAACACTTCAACACTCTGGGCTTTTCAAAATGTCTCTGGGCAAAGGAAGAATAAAATAAGCTGCACCTCCCCACTGGTATGTCTCAGCAACCCAGCCAAAACTCAGGTTTCTGGTAAGGTTACAGCTGGGCCAGCTCTAGTTTTGGGTTTAAAAGGAGCTGGGCTAATTCCCTTAATCTCTCTGTGGCTTTGATGGCAACACATACTGAACTTTTTCACAGGGAAACACTCAATCAAACATACTGGACCTGTTTCAAAGGACACAATGTTTTCTGTACTTCCAGAGGGAAGATTTATTTTATCTTGGCCAATATTTGTCTCTGGAGTCAGTGACCCTTCTTTCTCCACCTCATCTGAAGTGAGTCACCGGCTGTGAATCCAGGCAGGGCACGCAGACTTCCCAAGGCCAGCCCCAGCACAGTGCCCAGCAAGGCAAGGAGCATTTGTGGAACAGTGGCCAAAGGTGCCGTGGGAGCGGGAGCGGGTTCTCAGGGAGCCCAAGGCTCAGGCAATGAACCTGGCACAGCACTGAAGCCTTCATGGAAGAGCAGCTCCCTCTGCTCCCCCAGCCACCAAACCAGCTGTGAACACACTCTGGCACTGGCAAGCCCTTGTTCCTCAAATAAACCGCGTGCCCTGGCAAAGCAGGCAGCACCTCGCATCTTCCGCAGCGGCTGCGGGGGCCCTGAGCTGAGCAGGGCAAGGGGCACCTTCTGTTCCACTGGGAGATGTGCTGGGAGGCACAGGCACTGTGCAACAAACTCCCCTTGCTACTTCTCCTGATATAAAATGCTTTCTGGGCTGGAATTCCCTCCCTGAGGGCCTCTCCTTAAAGCTGCTGCAGGATGAGGCAGTAACCACTCAGGCTTCCTGCACTGTGGCTGTGTAACAGGACCCGTGTTCAGTTATCTGCACAGGTCTGGGCACCAGAACACTCCGGAGGCTTTTCCCAGCCTCATCCCCATTGCCATACTCTGTTAGGAGGCTCCCAGGACCTTTAACAAACTGGCACTTAGACTCCTCTCTCTGAAAGGAGAAACAGATCAGAAGGCTCACCTCCAGCAGAGATGGTAAACCATGTTGCTGTGTCATTTCTGCCGTGCAAGAAGGGCATGTGACAGAATCCCTCTGCTGTGCCCACAGACTCCATCGTCATCGCCTTCTGGGTGGGCCTCGCTGCCTTCGTGACTTTTCTTTTCCTTATTCTGCTGTGTATGTCCTGCTCTGGATCCACGCCAGCAAAGTGAGTACAACCTGAGATAAAGTGAGTACAACCTGAGATAAAGTGAGTATAACCAGAGGCAAAGTGAGTATAACCAGAGATATAGTGAGTATAACCAGAGGCAAAGTGAGTATAACCAGAGATATAGTGAGTATAACCAGAGGCAAAGTGAGTATAACCAGAGATAAAGTGAGTATAACCAGAGATAAAGTGAGTATAACCAGAGGCAAAGTGAGTATAACCAGAGATAAAGTGAGTACAACCAGAGGCAAAGTGAGTATAACCAGAGATAAAGTGAGTAGATACTGGCATGAAAAAATAGCCTGTGGGAAACATGCACTGCCTCCAGTGATCCAGCACTGACACAGAACGTTTATAACTGCTCAGAGGTGAAACTTCTTCTGTCAGTATTTGGTTGGAGAGCCTCTTGACCCACTGCTCCTCCTAAGGCATTTGCCCACTGCTCCTCCTTTTCTGATCAGGAAAATTCAGCTCAGCAGGCTGGGCAGAGATTCAGGATTAGGTCACAAACAAGCAGAGGGAAACAGTGGTCAGAAGGAGCACTAATAGTCTCATTTATTGGCACCCTAGGGCCTCTGGCATGCTCACAAAAGGTAAAAAAAACAGTAACAAAAAGGCAGATTACCCAAATAAACCACAAAGCAGGAGGCAGACTAACAACACAACAGACATAGAAATGGACATGAAATTGCAGGGTAACAGAGGCATGTTACCAACAATTTACTGTTCCTAAAAAACTGGCAGGAGAAGTCTGTGTACATGAAAATCTCAGAGTGCTTGCAAGACTTAAACAAAGCATTGATTTTTAAAGTTTTTTTCACTTTTTCATCATGTTACTGAGCAAAATACTTGGCTTTAAAATACACATATTTATCCCTCATGTATTCAAATTTGGCCATCAAAGGAGGTGTTGTGAACAAGGCAAGTCTAGAAATGTTTTCTGGAGTGCCCAGAAATCATTAATGAAAAACAGCACTCAATGAGATTTGTTTAGGCTTTGAAACCATCCTATGTTATCATTTTCCTAGGCTTGAAACATACTGCGAGAAAATAATTTAAGGACTGAGGAAACTATTAAACCCACTCACACACAAGACTTGCCCTTTTTGGTTGAATTCTGTTTGTTTTCTAAGCCCCATTCAATTCCACTTCTCCCAATTCCAGCACCAAAACCCAGTGAAGTGCTGGAAAGAAGCCACTAGTGTGAACTTGCCCTGCCCTGTCATCCCCTGTGCTGTGTCACCCTCCCACCGCCCTTGGCATGACAATCATCCAGTGTCTGTATGGAAACCTCACGTCTCTTTCCTGGTGACAATCCCGGTACACTCACCCAGCAAACGCCTGCTCACGTCACCGGTCAAGGCTGGAGAACTTTCACCTTCATCCTTTCTGTGCTCATCCGTGTCTGCCGAGCCCAGGGACGGGCAGGATCCCTGTGCTCCCCAGCCCAGCCACGTCCTGGAGACAGGAGGCAGCTGCTCTGGGCGCCCTGGGCCAGGGCCTGTCCACATCCACAGGGAACAATTCCTGCCCAATATCCCATCCAGCCCTGCCCTCTGGCAGTGGGAGCCATTCCCTGTGTCCTGTCCCTCCGTGCCTTGTCCCCAGTCCCTCCCCAGCTCTCCTGGAGCCCCTTCAGGCCCTGCCAGTGCTCTGAGCTCTCCCTGGAGCCTTCTCCTCTCCAGGTGAGCACCCCCAGCTCTGCCAGCCTGGCTCCAGCCTGGAGCAGCTCCGGGGCCTCCTCTGCGCTTGTTCCAACAGCTCCACATATTTCTTGTGCTGGACGCCAGGGCTGGGGCCGCTCTGCAGGTGGGGTCTCACCTGAGTGGGAAGAGGGGCAGAATCCCCCCCACCTCTTTGGATGCAGCGTTGATGCAATTTTGGCTATGCATGACACCCATCTCCTCCCCTGGAGCGTAACACCAAGGGTTAACTCCAGAGCAGAGTGCCTGGCTCTCACCTGCACATCTGCACAGAAACCAGTCCCTGCCAGGTCCCCGAAAGGCCACAGCTCTCCTCACTCAGGCACAGTGAATCCTGAGGCACGGAGAGCTCCTGGACGTGAATCCACGGTCTGATTGCAGCACACACTTCCCTGCAATCCCCAAGGGTTTGGTGCCAGTTTCGGTGGGTGAGTTTGGGAGAGTGGGGCAGGCTGATGCCTGCACAAGCCCTGCAGGGGGGATCCATGTCCCAGTCCCTTTTGTCAGCACTGCACCGTCCCACAGAAATACGACAGAAGGTCTGGAGCATGGCACCACTGATTTCAAACGCATCTGCCTGCCAAGGCAGCTGATGACCACTCTGCTGGGATGGAGAGCGTTAACATTTGTTTCAATGGTGTGTATAAACATCCAAAATGAAAGACTTTTCCAGCTACATCTTATCTCAGCTTTAGTTCTGCGACTTTGCCTGGGCCGGGTCAGTGGCAGCACTGCCTAAGAGTGACCTGGCCTGACCTGGTGGGTCTTTGGGTACTGGGACACTGGAACTCTTCCAGCCTCCTCCAACCTCTCTGCTGTTCTGGGGTGCTTAACAATGAACAGAGCTGGCTGGAGCTCTCCTCAGACAGTCACAGGTCTGAGGGATGCAAGTTCTCTCCCTGATTTTAAAGTATGGATAGCTAGCTGGTGGTTTTGGCTGCTTGATAGACAGGAAAGAAAACATCCTGTTTTGGTAAGAATTTTTCTTTTTGTCTTTCTTCTGTCAAACAAAGAGGAAAGATGTCTTGAATACACCAGCAGCATAGGAAAGAAAATTCCAAACCTACCTTCCTGTGCTGGGCCTGCTGCTGAGACTTTGCGGCTTTGTTTCTGCTTTTTGAAGTGCTCAGCTCGGTTCGGCGGAGCTCGGAGCCGCTCTCTCCGTTCGGAGCAGCTCGGCTCGGTTCGGCGGAGCTCGGAGCCGCTCTCTCCGTTCGGAGCAGCTCGGCTCGGCTCGGCTGAACTCGGAGCCACCCGCTCTGTACGGCTCGGCTCGGCTCAGCTGAACTCGGAGCCGCCCGCTCTGTACGGCTGAGCTCGGCTCCGTTCGGCTGAACTCGGAGCCGCTCGCTCCGTTCGGCTCGGCTCCCTGAGGGCGGCGCGGGCCGGGCCGAGGCGCCGCCGGGAAAGCGGCACCGCCTCACGTTAAACACACCAAGATCGATGCTGTCCTGCTGCCGTGTCCCGCGGGCGGCCCGGCCATCGCCCTGTGGGGAAAATTCATCCGCAAACACCATAGGTTTATGTCCAGAAGGAGACACAGGAGTCCTGTAACTTTATTTGCATAAAGGGAGAGGCCATGGGCATTTCCCACGGGGTCTCAGGATGCTGGAGGACGCAGCTTCCTTTTTATCCTAATTTATCGGACACATTTCTCTCTGTCTTCCCCATCGGCTGAGGTACTTGAGAGGTACAAGGTTCCCAAATTTCCTAATACAGACGGCCTTCTGATGTGCATCCCCCCTTCTTCTTCTTTGTGTCTGTGTTCTTTTTCTTCAAATCCAGGAATTCAGCACGGGCTTGGGTGAGCAGCAGTCTCTGTCAATTAATGGAATTCCTCTGGAATTCACGGTTCTACTAATTATTTCTTTCACCTGTCAGTGTCTGGGTTTGTCTACCAGCAGACCCGCAGTTTGTTTGTAAAGACACCTCCTTCTCATTCCTTCCAGCACGGCCACGAACGGGAGCGCGGGGTCGGGCAGGAGCTCATTAGGCAGTGACTGCACTCGCGCTAATTAATGGGCGCGAGAGCACCAGGGCAGATCCTGGTGCAAGGATGGAGCGCTTGCCAGCGGAATCTGTTGGAATCACTCTGCGATCCCAGCGGTTCGAAGTTTGGGAATGCTGCGGGACATGCTCAAGGCGTCAGTAATGTTTTTTCAAAGAAACCCACCACGGAGTGGTGGAAGAAAACAATAAACAATAAATATTGCCTATTTACTGACAGTGTCTTTGCCTTTTGTGATGTTGGCCGGCTCCACGGGGGTAAATTAACTTCAGGAGGAGCTTTTGCTGCTGTTCTTGCTCGTGTGTTGGAATACAGCAGAGTCCTTGTCACTTTACACCTCCGGAAACACAAATTCAGCAGAATTTCAGTTCGCCTGAGCTCGGATCGGTACAGTTGGATCCGCCTCGGTTCGCCATATTTCGGCTAGATTCGGCAGAAGTCGGTTAGGCTCGGCGAAACTCGGAGCCGCTCGCTCCGTCCGGCTCGGCTCGGCTCGGCTGAACTCGGAGCCACCCGCTCTGTACGGCTGAGCTCGGCTCGGCGAAACTCGGAGCCGCTCGCTCCGCTCGGAGCAGCTCGGCTCGGCTGAACTCGGAGCCACCCGCTCTGTACGGCTGAGCTCGGCTCGGCGAAACTCGGAGCCGCTCGCTCCGCTCGGAGCAGCTCGGCTCGGCTGAACTCGGAGCCACCCGCTCTGTACGGCTGAGCTCGGCTCAGCTGAACTCGGAGCCGCCCGCTCTGTACGGCTGAGCTCGGCTCGGCGAAACTCGGAGCCGCTCGCTCCGTTTGGCTCGGCTCCGTTCGGCTGAACTCGGAGCCGCTCGCTCCGTTCGGCTCGGCTCCCTGAGGGCGGCGCGGGCCGGGCCGAGGCGCCGCCGGGAAAGCGGCACCGCCTCACGTTAAACACACCAAGATCGATGCTGTCCTGCTGCCGTGTCCCGCGGGCGGCCCGGCCATCGCCCTGTGGGGAAAATTCATCCGCAAACACCATAGGTTTATGTCCAGAAGGAGACACAGGAGTCCTGTAACTTTATTTGCATAAAGGGAGAGGCCATGGGCATTTCCCACGGGGTCTCAGGATGCTGGAGGACGCAGTTTCCTTTTTATCCTAATTTATCGGACACATTTCTCTCTGTCTTCCCCATCGGCTGAGGTACTTGAGAGGTACAAGGTTCCCAAATTTCCTAATACAGACGGCCTTCTGATGTGCATCCCCCCCTTCTTCTTCTTTGTGTCTGTGTTCTTTTTCTTCAAATCCAGGAATTCAGCACGGGCTTGGGTGAGCAGCAGTCTCTGTCAATTAGTGGAATTCCTCTGGAATTTACGGTTCTACTAATTATTTCTTTCACCTGTCAGTGTCTGGGTTTGTCTACCAGCAGACCCGCAGTTTGTTTGTAAAGACACCTCCTTCTCATTCCTTCCAGCACGGCCACGAACGGGAGCGCGGGGTCGGGCAGGAGCTCATTAGGCAGTGACTGCACTCGCGCTAATTAATGGGCGCGAGAGCACCAGGGCAGATCCTGGTGCAAGGATGGAGCGCTTGCCAGCGGAATCTGTTGGAATCACTCTGCGATCCCAGCGGTTCGAAGTTTGGGAATGCTGCGGGACATGCTCAAGGCGTCAGTAATGTTTTTTCAAAGAAACCCACCACGGAGTGGTGGAAGAAAACAATAAACAATAAATATTGCCTATTTACTGACAGTGTCTTTGCCTTTTGTGATGTTGGCCGGCTCCACGGGGGTAAACTAACTTCAGGAGGAGCTTTTGCTGCTGTTCTTGCTCGTGTGTTGGAATACAGCAGAGTCCTTGTCACTTTACACCTCCGGAAACACAAATTCAGCAGAATTTCAGTTCGCCTGAGCTCGGATCGGTACAGTTGGATCCGCCTCGGTTCGCCATATTTCGGCTAGATTCGGCAGAAGTCGGTTAGGCTCGGCGAAACTCGGAGCCGCTCGCTCCGTTTGGCTCGGCTCCGTTCGGCTGAACTCGGAGCCGCTCGCTCCGTTCGGCTCGGCTCCCTGAGGGCGGCGCGGGCCGGGCCGAGGCGCCGCCGGGCAAGCGGCACCGCCTCACGTTAAACACGCAAAGCTCGGTGCTCCCCAGCTGCCGTGTCCCGCGGGCTGCCCGACCCCCGCACGGACACGGACGGCAGCACGGGAGTCGGGCAGGAGCTGATTAGGCAGTGACTGCACTCGCGCTAATTAATGGGCACGAGAGCACGCGGCCGGGTTCGGCGGCGCTCTGTTCGGTTCAGCCAGCCTTGTGAGGTTCGCCTCGGTTCGGTCGAAGTCGTAAGGTTCGGCTGGTCTCGCCTTGGTTCGGCTGAGCTCGTTCGATTCGGCTGAAGGCGGCCACGTTCGGATCTGTTCAGTTAAACTCGGCTAGATTCGGCTTCGTTCGGCTCTTCGGCGCAACTCGGCTCGGTTCGGCTAAATTCCGTCATATTCGGCTCTTCGGCTAAACTCGGCTGTTATCGGCTACATCCGTCTGTCACCGGCTCTTCGGCTAAACTCGTCTAAACTCGGCTATTTTCGGCTCTTCGGCTAAACTCGGGCATTATCGGCTGAACTCGACTCTTCGGCTCAGCTCGGGCAATATCGGCTAAATCCGGCTATCATCGGCTCTTCGGCTAAAC
>NW_024527123.1:0-1024 GCF_017590135.1 Pyrgilauda ruficollis
GATAGTCCTTATGAAGTATCAAAGAGATACTTCTTGTATTTGCTATCTCAGACAGCTGTTTCCAGTGTTTTCTGTGTGGTCTGAATGAAGTTTCATTCCTGCAGTGGCAGGAGGTGGGCCTTGCAGGATATGAGTGAAAAGACAATGAAAGAATTCCCACAGATGAATTGGTGCTCTCTGCCTGATTCTTGTAAAAGCAGTGACCTTACACAGAGAGGAGCACAGGCAGAAAGACAGAAATGGGGTTTAGTAGGTGTTACAGTCAAAGTAGCAAAACTGGAGTGCAATTCCCTGAGAGTCAGCTGCAGAAATTGCAGAGATAGTAGTAGTACTCGAGGAGGATTTTAGCAGTCAGACATTGCGTTTGTACAGTCTGTATTTCTGTTTCTGCTGCAGTGCCTCTCTTGGTTCGTCCTGCCTGTTTCAGAGCAGCCATGGAAGCCTTGTGGCCTCTGTGGCTGCTGCTGCTGCCGGTGGCACAGCCTGCCGGGGCCATTGCGGGGGCTCAGCCGGTGGCAGCGGCTGCAGCGCCTGTCCTGGGCTGCTGCCATGGCTGAGCACCCCCGCGCAGGTCAGGAGAGGGCTCCTCTCCGCAGGCTCGGGGACTGCTCTGTCCTGAGAGCATCAGCTCACGAGGCTGAAGAAGATCATCTAGAGATTTTGCCCAGTGTGGACATCTCCTGCAGCCTCCGAGCTCTCAATACATACTTCGTTGTACAGACTCTAATTGAGAACCTTTTCAAGCCTCACTTCTAATCTAATCTGTTTTCAAACTAGTTTTGAAAGGCAAGACACCATCATACCCTGTGGTGCAAAGACATTCCTGCTTTGTTTTATTACATTTTAGACAAAGGTAAAGAAAACCTACATGCTGTGAGGAGCTCTCCCAGTTACTGCACTCACTAATCTACCTATAGAGGGGGTCAGCTAAACACTCTTATATTTAGTACAGTAATTTTAGTAGGATTTTTGTAACTGGACCCTTGGGATTAATCAAGTAGCAGGGTAATGGTTCTGTGTAAGA
>NW_024527124.1:0-1024 GCF_017590135.1 Pyrgilauda ruficollis
CAGAGTGGCTTGAAATGTTCAATGTGTAGCAGTAAAGCAGGGAAGACACTTCCTTGATACTGGGAAATTTCAGTATGCGTGACCAATACAAGATCACTGGTCTGGTCACTGCTTACATAATTTTATGTGTATTCTGATTTTTTGAGTTGGTAGCAGAAGCTTGAGACTCAACTCTTCAGCTTTAATGTTTATTTAACATAGGGTGTGTTGCCGAAATTGTGCCAGCCTTTTTCATGTATGAATTTGGCTCATTGAGTAAAAATGGTAGGACTAGAAATGTATTCATGGATCACCATAGCTATATTTTGCAAATATGTTACAGTAGTATTTTGGCTTTCTTAAGTAGTTTTACTCATGTTCATCTGTGTTCTTTTGTACATGAGACATGGTAGTCATTGCTCATCTACAAATGAGAAACATTTCTCAAGTGAATAAAAATTTGAGGTTTGTGTTTTCATTCATCCTGTTAGTGAGAAACAGAAAAAAATTATATTGGAAGTTAGATACAAAAAGAACAGAACATTTCATACTAGTCTATGCCAAAATAGAAGAAACATAATAAAATTTGTTTAAACTATCAAGAAGGAAGAATTCAGTTGAATTATTAGTTGAGTAATCTTTGGCATGATAAAGTTGTTATTATTAAGTATAAATTTGATAATACTGTTTGCAAATTTTCTTTTTTAGGGTGCAGATTTATCCCACGTGTTTTGTACCAAAGATGCAGCAACAGTAATCAAATCATATAGTCCAGAGCTGATTGTTCATCCAGTTCTGTAAGTGACTTTTGTTTAAATGAGCTAGTCAGGCTTGCTAGTTTTAATATTTCAGTCTGATAATTGATTAGTTTGTGTTATTTCTTTTGCTGAGTTACTGGATGGATGAGCTGGAGATCACAAAAACTCCAGGCTTTTTCCTTTCATTACGACCAGTTGAATATTTAATATGGGACAGTCAGCTGTGAATTTCTTTTCATGACTGTCAATGTACAAGGTTTAAAAAGCAGAGATCTTTCTTTCTGCTT
>NW_024527125.1:0-1024 GCF_017590135.1 Pyrgilauda ruficollis
TCCCCCCAAAAATATCCCCAAAATCCCCTTAAACCCCCCAAAATTCCCCCCAAAAACCCCAAAAAACCCCGACCCCAAAACCCTCTGGGATCCCAAAATCCTCCCTGAGACACTTCCCATTTTTTCCCAAAAACCCCCAAATTTCCCCCAAAATCCCCAATTTTGGCCCCTCTGACCCCGCTTTTCTCTCTCTCTGTGTTTGTCCGTTTGGTTTTGGGGAAATTTGGGCAAATTTGGGATTTTTTGGGTAAAATTTGGGATTTTTGGGTGGGGGGAAATTTGGGATTTTTTTTGGGATTTTGGGGGGAATTTTTGGGGATTTTTTGGGTGAATTTTGGGGGAAATTTGGGGGTTTTTTTGGGGGAAATTTGGGGGTTTTTTGGGGGGGAAAAATTTGGATTTTTGGGGGGGATTTTGGGTTTTTTTGGGATTTGGGTTTTTCTATTTTTGGGTCCCTTTTTGGGCCTTTTTTTCCCTTTTTTTGGCTTTTTCTTTAAATTTTTGGTTGCTTTTCTTCTTCTTTTTTTTTGCTTTTATTTTTTCCCTTTTCTTTTATTTTTAATTTCCTTTTTCCCCTCATTTTCCCCCAAATTTTCCCAATTTTTCCCCAAAATTTTCCCAATTTTCCCCTTTTTTATTCCCATTTTTGCCCCGATTTTCCCCCAATTTTCTGCCTTTTATTCCCACTTTAAATCCCATTATTTCCCCATTTTCCTCCCTTTTTTTCCCTTTATCCCCCAAATTTTCCTCCCAAATTTTCCCCCCTTTTTTATTCCCATTTTTCCCCTAAATTCCCCAAATTTTCCCCCCAAATTTCCCCATTTTTCCCCTTTTTATTCCCATTTCTCCCCCAAAATTTCCTATTTTTATTCCCATTTTTTGCCCCATTTTCCCCCAAATTTTCCCATTTTTTTACCCCATTTTCCCCCCAAATTCCCCCATTTTTCCCCAATTTTCCCCTTTTTTTGCCCCTTTTATTCCCCTTTTACCCCGAAAATTTCTCCATTTTATTCCCATTTTCCCC
>NW_024527126.1:0-1024 GCF_017590135.1 Pyrgilauda ruficollis
CTGGCTCTTTTGGCCCATGGGTGGCCACCTCTCATCCTCTTCCAGAACACTTGCACTTCACACTTTTCTTTCCTGTAGGTAAAAATCATCCATCCTGACCAGGTGCCCATGGCCAAAATTTGGATTCCACCTCCAACACTCCGTACATCCAAGGATTGCTCCCAAGTGAAAGCTGCCAGGAGAGACAGGTCAGTCTTGGCCTCTTGGGAGCTGCCTCTCATCTGCTGTCCAAACACTGGGGCTCTGGGCTTTCCTTCCTATGGAAAAGAACCATCCTTCTTCTCAAGGTATCTGCGGTCAAAATCAAGATACCACCTCCCAAATTCCATATATCCAAGCATTCTGCCATGACAAAAGCTGCCAGCTCAAACAGGGCTGGCTGTCTTGGCCTCCCAGGAGCCACCTCTCTCTTCTTCTACTGCCTCTCATCAGCTCCTGGAGCACTGGGGCTCCATGCTTTCATTGCTATGGGAAAGAACACTCGCTCTATTCAGATGCCTATTGCCAAAATTGGAACTCTCCCTAAGAAATTTCCTTTATGTAAGGGTATCTTTCTAAATAAAATCTGCCGGGTCTGGCTGGCCTTGGCTTCTGGTGGTCACTTTGCATCTGCCCCTGAAACACTGGGGCTCTCTTCCTTCATGCCTATGCAAAAGAATTGGCTTTCAGGCCCAGGGGCCATGGGAAAAATTAAAATTTGGCCTCCCAAATTCTGTATATCCATGGATTGCTCCCAGACAAAAGCAGCCAGAACAGTGAGGTCAGGCTGGCCGTGTTCTCTGGTGATTTTCTTAGACTATGAGCCGATTGTTTTCATTTGGAAACACCTTGGAAAGGGCCCAGAGGTCTCCCAAGGTGGAGTTTTGAGACATTGGGAACATGACCACTACGTATGGACAAAGGAGCTCTGTGCTCTGTGCTGTTGTGGTGGTTTTGCATCATGGAAGTGATGTCCTAAGAGAAGCTGCTAGCAGTTTCCTCTGTGTCTCACAAAAGACCAATCGTTATTATATTTGAGAATGGA
>NW_024527127.1:0-1024 GCF_017590135.1 Pyrgilauda ruficollis
CAGCCTGGAATCCACTGCATAAACCATCCACTTCCCCTTCCCTCTGCAAAAATCCTCAGAGCAACAGGAAAAGCGAATAGGATTTATTGAAGCAGGTCCAGAAGCCCCCAGATGGCAGGAGATTGCAACAGTCCTAAGAACAAAATAACACAGCTAAGTAAAAATAAAGCTTACACAGCTACTGCTAAACTTACCAACAAGCCTCCCTCCCAGGCCTGAACCAAAAAAAAGGAAAGACTATTTAGCAGCAATCCAAGTGGAATGCAAACCCTAAAGACAAACTCAGAGCAAGGGCCTTCTTCACATGAAACACAGCCTTGGTGTCTATTCTCAGGGGAGCAGGGTAGAGTGAACTCAGTGTATTCTGAATTTCAGCATCTTTTCAGAAATCCAAGTGATCTGTTAAGACAGAGTAGAGGTTCAGGTGTTCTGCACATCTCACCTAGAATTATGATAAATGAGGAAATCCTGAATATCACAAGCAAGGACAGTTTTTCAGGCTAGCACAGGAATTTTGCTCCTACAGAGTCAGTAGTTTCTAATGTCCACACCTGCAGAAGGAAAATTGTCAGACAGGGAGAAGGGGCTCCCAGGCAGGGTCACCAAGTGATTTTGGTTTTTTTAAATTGCGATTTAGGATAGGTCATGTTGGAAGGAACCTTCAAAGGTTCTGTATTCCATGGTTCTGTAGGAGCAATTCCTGGCCAGGAGCATTTGATGTTTCAGAGGGCAATACAGTGACAGTTTCTCTATTTTAGATTCTTCAGATACGTGCCAGAAAATGCACTCCTCAACTGTCTTTAAAAAAGAAAGGCAAGATTCACCACTGGTCATGTCTGTACTTCTGTAACAGCAGGCAGACTATTGGAATAGCACATCCTAAAATACAACCCTGTCAGTTCCAGTCCTTTCCATTGAAAGGCACTGGGGTTTTACATCATGGCAACATGGGCTGCTTTGAAAAATCCTGATTTCTCTAATCTTCAGAGGAGAAGCAGTTCCCCTTTCTCAGTGTTTCCTAGAC
>NW_024527128.1:0-1025 GCF_017590135.1 Pyrgilauda ruficollis
CTGTTAGAGAAAGGCAAATTAGCCAGACAGAGAGAAAGGGAAGAAAAACAAATGCCCTGGAAATATGCTCAACTCCATTATTTGAATGTTTTCATGTAATTACAGGATGTACTGTACATGTGGTTTTAGACATCATCGGCCAAAGCTGAAAAATATTTCAAATTAGACATGAAGGCCTGCTCTCCCATCCTTGTTATGTCTGAATGTGTTGACAGAAGTCTAAATTACAGTCTCTGTGTCAAGGTGGCTACATTTGAAACATCACTGCAGTTTATAAATCTCAAATTGCAGTGACCCAATTCATCAATACCTGTCTTTGCTTCTTACTCTGTTTCAGCTCCTTTTTCTTGCATATTTAGGATTGGAAACAAACAAAAAAATATATCTTTTTTATCCATCTTATGTAGCTTTGTTATTTGTGAAACCAAGAGGATAACTTGCCTTTTGGAAAACATGCTGAATATGGTACGCAATAGATCACATACCTGATATGTTATTTTCCATTGCTTTGTGCTTCAATGTGTTTATTTTTTAAGCCAGAAAATCACAGTACAAACTTTCTTATAGTGATAAAAAATTTGAAGTAAGCTTGAAGGACAGTAAATCAGTGGTTTCCTATTAAAGCACAGGCTCTATAACATATTAGGAATGATGAAGACCATACCACTTGGCTGTGTACTTCCATGGTTGGATTGGGGGTTTGGCTACCTCAATTCAGTGGGAGATGTTTCCCTTCTCTCTGAGTCTCAAGAGACTCACATCACGGAGCAAGCTGGTGGATACCCCAGAGTTTCAGAAAAACTTGATTAGCTTTGGGAACATAGAGAAATGTTTCCCCATGCCACTCTGGTTCTGCTCACTGCTGGAGATTTGCTTTCATGTACTCACAGATGTGTTATTCACAGCAGTGTCTGTTCCCAAGAGGAGGGGAATGCTACACCCCCATTTTCAGTTGATTCACCAAGGTATGAGACACAGAGATCACTCCAAAGTGATCCAAAGAGAGCAGACATTTACCAATAGGG
>NW_024527129.1:0-1023 GCF_017590135.1 Pyrgilauda ruficollis
GGATATTGTGGACTTTTTCAGGAGATACATGTGGGAAGTGTAGGAACAGCCAGCATATAAAGCGTTTCAATTTTCCCTTGGAAAAGGAAACATTTCCACTAACTAAAATTCCTATAATTTGATAATACACTCCTTTCTGTGCCATACTTAGTTTTGTCCCCATATTCGATGTAAAAAGGCACAGTACAATCCCATGCCAACCAAAAACAGAACCGAAATCGCTACCGATTAAAAAAAAAAAAAAAAAACGCAGTTAAGAAGCGAAAACTATACAGGTTTAGCGGTGCACAGGGCAGTAGCCTGCACGGTTTTTGAAAGTGCCGCCAGCAGCAGCATAGAGCCCGAATTGGCCGCGCCGCGCTGAGGAGCAGAGCACGCCTGCGCCACATGCAGCCGGGGCTGCCCCGCCCGCCCGCGCTGCAGGAAAAGCCCGAAAGCCCCCCCGCTCGCACTGAGCCGCGGGGAAACATGAAACCCGAATCCGGAGCCGCGCCGCCGAGCAACAGGGAAAGGACAGGAAAGGCTGAGCCCCCCCGCTCCCTCCGAGCCGGCGCCACGCCGCTGACACTGGCGCGCGCGTTCCAAAAGCGGCGGGGCTGCACAGCCTTTGTGTGCTCTGAAACAGAGCGAAAAAGAACAAGTCTCTGCTTAGAGACTTTATTTGACTTCCCCACCCCCCTTTTGGAGCGGAGATACTCACCCAGATCGGTGCGGGTCTGCGCAGTGGCGTGGTCTCTTCACCGAACAGGACTTTCTCGAGTAAGAGAAAGCTGCTCGGTTCCCTCTGGGAAAATCTGCTCTCCAAAAAGGACCTGAGGCTTCCCAGAGGCGCAGGACATACACGAGGCTTTTGCAGAATAAATTCCTAAGTCTCTACTGCAGAGCTCTGCCTTCAAAGCTCTTCCAGCGGATGCCAAGCTGCCTTAAAAGTCTCTCCGTGGTCTTCTGAGGCTCCGGAGCTGTGGAGTGTCCCCTCGGGCTGCGGCGCCTGGGAGCGACACCAGACCCCACAGGTAGCAGGGC
>NW_024527130.1:0-1024 GCF_017590135.1 Pyrgilauda ruficollis
AAAAAAAAACCCTTTGAATGTGGTTTTTGCTTAAATACAGTTTATGTCTTCATAGTGATTATGAAATTCTTTAAAGCAAATTTAGATACATACATTCAGTCAGGAAATTTTAAAATGCCACTTTGGCTATGGATCTTTTCCTGCTATGTGTGATCAATGCAACTGAAACATACAAACCTTGATCCCTGCAGAACATCTCATATCCACATCTAAGACTTCTTGAAAGTGTTCTGTTGTGAATGACAACACTACACCTCATTTCCACAACTATCTCCTGCCATGGGACAATGGAAAATGGAAATGATTTGAAGGCAACATAAGGAGGCAGCTGTTGAGGTTATGTTAATTTTTTCTCTTTTTCCGTTCAAGCTGAAAAGTACACCCAATCCTTATCTCAAGGATAAGGTGTTTGAGGCCAACAAGAACAGAACATCATTTATAACCGCAATTTATTTTATTTCTATAGGCACCTAATTACATATTTAACACCTTAGTTTTGGGCCACCAGTTTAGAAATTCTTTGTCTGTGGGATTATAAATAACACAACTGATGAACAGAAATGCAAACTTGTAAATAAGTTTTTTTAAGTCCTCCCACAACCTAAAAAAATACTGTAAATTGGTATGGTGTAGACTTGGTTTGCACTGGCATCATTTGAAACACATGAATATTAGAGGAAGTATTCCCAATGATATCTGATTTGGCTGTGTGCTAATTGGATGGAAACAGAAAAGGATATATTGCAGTATTAGTTGCAGAAAGGAGGGAAACAGATTATTATATTTAGACCATAACATTCAGAGTTTGACCATGCAGCCAGTGCCGTATCCAGTGAGAGATCCATCTGTCAAGTCAAGTTCAGAGACAAGTATGCATGTGAGACAGTGCCAAACGCTTTGCACAAATCCAGTTAGCTGATGGTTCAAGCACTGTACAAAACAAGGCACATTTGTGATGCCATTTACTGAGCAGATTATTTATATCACTGTGTGATAAAAGAGATTGATGTCAGGGTGGTGGTGG
>NW_024527131.1:0-1008 GCF_017590135.1 Pyrgilauda ruficollis
GGGGGGAAATAATATTTTTGAACCCATCCATGCTCAAAGGTTAAATTGATAACAAGTCCAGTCGTAGGCATCATTAACAAAGCAAGTAAAAAGAAATTATTAGCTTTCATGGGGAAACAAACAATCAACACCTAGACAGAAAGTAGCAGCAGTAGATTCAATCTGTGCATGCCAACAAATAAGGAGCTAATAGTCTGCACTGTACTTTAGCCTTACAGTTTTTGTTCAGAATGGGTATTGGAAAAATTGTTTGCTCTAGAAAAAAACAGAGAGTGGGCATTAAACCAAGTGATTGGAGACCAACCAATACATGCTATTGCAAGAAGAGGAGGTTATCAAAAACAGCAATGAAACACTGAAACTTGTCACAAAAATGCTTCAACACATTGCTATTTCTAAGAATAATATTGCGGCATGCTTTGCACCATTAGAAGTACATTAATCTCTCATCTTCTCATTCAGGGGAATGAGGTTCTACACTTCCCTTCCAGACATCTTTCACAGGATACCCCAAATTATCATTTTTTAATTAATTGTCAAGAGAATCATTAAGTTTCATGAAAACATAATTAAGACAAAAGGTGAAACAGAAAATTAAAAAGAATATTTTGCCTAAATTGGACAAAACTGTATTTGTGTCCAGGAAAAAAGCTTATGTCTTGGAAGTTTTTGTTACAGTAATTCATTACGGTATGATACCAAACTGTGAACAGCTAACAACATAGTCAGCAGAAAACAAGAAAAGCACTGATTTACTCTCTTTACAAATCTAAGGGCTAGCACTTGTCTCTGTGCTGGGTAAAGTGTTTATTCTCAGATGAAGACTGACAAACTAGGCCTTAGTGGCTCACTACCAACTTTTATATATGTCGTCCTATTGATTCTTGACTTGGGATCTGTAATGAGGCAGCAGCATTTCAACACCAATTTTTGCATCCTGCTGACACAGACTACTCTATGTGAACTGCATAAAGCAACAACTTTGGCTCAAAAAAACCTAAAGCAAAA
>NW_024527132.1:0-1023 GCF_017590135.1 Pyrgilauda ruficollis
CCATATTATGTTCTGGATTAATATCCCTTATTCATAGTACTTGCAATAAAACAGAGTTAAGATTACACAAAACTTATTTAGTTTCCATTCTAAGGGAGTCCCACCGACCGGCTGATGGCTCTGCATGAGCACTTCCATTCATACATCCATCCGTGTAGTTAGGGGAGCTATTATTCTCCCAAATACTTGTTTCTCAGTTTTAGGAAGTAATTACAAGGACTCTGAGTAATAGTTACTTAAGTATCCCAGCTCTTTTGATGTAATATCACTACATATTTTTCTTTTGGAATAACGTAGTTTCCTAATGTAGAGGATCCACTGTAACATCACAGTTCAGGTCTTCAGTGAGAAATGCTTTTTCTTACTAACACTGCACATCTGATACAAATGTGAGGCAAGAAAAAAAACAAGTGACAAAAACCACTTTTGTTGAAACAGATTCTTCCTTTCAACAGAAAAGAACTGTAGCTGTGCAAATCTAAGGACACAGCGAGGAAAGTGCTGCACTGACACTATACGCCATTTTGGCAGTTCATCTGACAATGGCTATTGTTGCCAATACTTTACCATGGCCTTATCCCCTCTGACACATATCAAGCTTTTCAGACTTGTCCTACTCAAAATCAAAAGGACAATTGCTTAGCAAAGGGTCCTGATTTGAATGGACCACAAATCTCAATTAATATCTGTTTTGGTTTAAGACAATTTAAAGGAGAAGCTTTTGGGTCTAGCTATCTCCCTATGGGGTCCAAGAAAGTAATGAATATAAATAGATTAAGTGATAAAATAACCCCTTTTTTTTTTTTTTACTAAAAAGCAGAATAGCAAGTCAGAAACTGTGGATGAGACAGTTTAGTCAGAGAGAGAGAAACAGATAACTTTCCCAGGCATCATCATGGAGAAGTTGTGGGAAGCTCAAAGAAAAGAATTAAAACAATTCTTATCTCAAGTGTGTGCACTTGGTGTCTGTGAACATGTGGAATGTTTACGTGATGTTTATGGACAAGAAGGTGTTGTTCCTAA
>NW_024527133.1:0-7307 GCF_017590135.1 Pyrgilauda ruficollis
ACGGGATGGAGCGGGGACGGGATGGGATGGAGCGGGATGGGACCGGGATGGAGCGGGGATGGAGCGGGGATGGGAGCGGGGACGGGATGGGAGCGGGGATGGAGAGGGATTGGGACTGGGGACGGGACCGGAGCGGGGATGGAGCGGGATCAGGGATGGAGCAGGGATGGGACCGGGGATGGAGCGGGATGGAAGCGGGGATGAGACTGGGACCGTGGACAGGACCGGGAGAGGGAGCGGGGATGGAGCCGGGAGAGGAGCAGGAGCGGGGACGGGACCGGGAAAAGGAGCGGGCTTAGAGCGGGAGCGGGGATGGAGCCGGGAACGGCACCGGGAAGGGATCGGGGACCGGGCACTGAGTGGGGAACAGCACCGGGGATGAGACCCGCACCAGGGATGGGATCGGGATGGAACCGGGGACCGGGGATGGGAGCCGGGATCGACCCGGGAATGGCACCGGGAAGGGACCGGGAAGGGACCGGGGATGACTCGGGGCTGGCAGCAGCCACCGGCGTCAGGCAGGGACGGGAGCCGCTGTCGGGAGCGGGGACCGGGCTGGGAGCAGGACAGGGACGGGGACGGGGACCGGGACCGGGGCCGTTCAGCACCGCGGGCAGGGAGCGGGGCCGGTGCAGCACCGCGGAGAGCGGCCGGAGGTTCCCGTTCAGCACCGCGGAGAGCGGCGGGGACCGGGCGGGGCAGCGGGACGGGGACCGGGGTCGGTGACAGGGACCGGGATCGGTGACAGGGACCGGGATCGGGGATAGGGACCGGGGACAGGGACCGGGATCGGGGACCGAGATCCGGGATCGGGATCGGTGACAGGGATAGGGACTGGGGATAGGGACCGGGATCGGGAACAGGGACCGGGATTGGTGACAGGGATCGGGAATTGGTGACAGGGACCGGGATCGGTGACAGGGACCGGGATCGGGGACCGAGATCCGGGATCGGGATCGGTGACAGGGATCGGGGATAGGGACTGGGACCGGGAATCGGGATCGGGAACAGGGACCGGGATTAGTGACAGGGACCGCGGCTGGGATAGAGGAACCGGGACAGGGACAGGGACAGGGATGGGACAGGGATGGGGACAGGGACAGGGACAGGGACAAGAACCGGGACCGGGAGAGGGACAGGGACAGGAACCGGAGCCGGCTGCACACGGGGAGGGCTCCGGCTGCCAGCGGCGGCTCCGTGGCTGAGCTGTCCCCGCGTGTCCCCACGCCAGGCCCGAGCCGGGGGGCGCCCCTGGAGCTGCTGGGGGGAGCGGAGCTCGCCGACCTGGTGGCCTCGCTGCCCGGCTTCCTGCTGGCCGTGACCCGCGAGGGGAAGCTGGTCGGGGTCACCGACAACGTGGCGCAGCACCTGGGCCACTCCATGGTGAGCAGCCGGCGGCGGGCGGGGGTCCCGGGGGGCGCTGGGGGTCCCGGGGGCTCACCCCGGCCTCCCTCCCTGCCCCCCCCCAGGTGGATCTGGTGGCACAAGGGGACAGCATCTACGACCTGCTGGACCCCGCCGATCACCCCCTGGTGCGGCACCAGCTGAGCCTGCCCGGGCCCCCCCAGGCAGGTGGGTGGGGGTCCTGGGGGGGACAGAGGGACAGACAGAGGGACGGACAGAGGGATGGACAGAGGGATGGACAGAGGGATTGACAGAGGGACGGGCAGCAGCGCAGAGGGGCAGACAGAAGGAGAAAGTGGTGGACAGAAGGACAGAGGGACGGACAGAAGGACAGAGGGACAGACAGAGGGATGGACAGAAGGACAGACGGACGGACGGACGGACAGAGGGACGGACAGAAGGATGGACAGAGGGATGGACAGAGGGACAGACAGAAGGACAGAAGGACGGACAGAGGGACGGACAGACGGACGGGCCGCAGCACAGCGCGCCCCCCAGAGCGCCTCTTCCGCTGCCGCTTCACCACGTCGCGCGCCTCGCGCCGCCCCAGCGCCGGCCGCAAGCTGGTGCTGCTGCGGGGGCGCTTCCAGGAGCCCCCCGGGCCCCCCGGCGCCGCCCCCGCGCTCTTCGTGGCCTTCTGCGCCCCCCTGGACCCCCCGCCCTGGCCCTGCCCCGACTGCCTCCTGCTGCCCGCCTTCCAGAGCCGCCACGCCCGCGACCTCGCCCTGCTCGACGTCTCGGACAGGTGGGGGCTCACCCGGGGGCTCACCCGGGCTGGGGGGGGTGGGGGTCCCGCGCGGGTGGTCAGCGAGTGACCCCGGCCCGGTGTCCGCAGCGTCCTGGTGCACCTGGGCTACGGCCGGGCCGAGCTGCTGGGGCGCTCCTGGTACCGCCTGCTGCACCCCGAGGACCTGGGGCACGTGGCCCGCCAGCACCTGCGCCTCGGTCAGTGTCACCGGCTGTCACCGGCTGTCCCGGGTGTCCCCTGGGTGTCCCGGGTGTTCCTGGGTGTTCCTGGGTGTCCCCTGGGTGTCCCTGGGTGTCCCGGGAGTCACCGGGTGTTCCTGGGTGTCCCCTGGGTGTCCCTCGGTGTCCCGGGTGTTCCTGGGTGTCCCTGTCCCCTCCCCTGTCATTCCCGGGGTCCCTCAGTTCCCTCTGGGTGTCCCCAGGGTCTCCTGGGTGTCCCCCCCTGCTGTGGCTTTGTCCCCTCGGTGTCCCCTGGGGATGCCCCCCCCCCATCCCAGTCCCCACTGACCATCCCAGTTCCCACTGACCATCCCAGTCCCTACTGACCATTCCCTGACCCCACTGACCATCCCTGACCCCACTGACCCTCCCTGACCCCACTGACCGTCCCTGACTGTCCCAGTCCCCGCTGACCGCCCCGTGTCCCCTCAGCCGGCGCGGGGCCGGAGGCTCGAGGCGAGGTGGTCACTCGGCTGCAGCGCAAGGACGGCCTGGGCTGGACGTGGGTCTACGCCCGCCTGCGGCCGGAGGGGCCGGCCCTGCTAGCCCACAACTTCATCATCAGGTCAGTGGCCAGCGGTCAGCGCCCAGCGGTCACCGCCCAGCGCCAAGGGGGTCTCGGCCACCCCTGGGGACCCCCAGGTGGCCGCAGCCCCCGCTCGGACACAACACCGGCCTCGGACACAGCTCTGGACTCGGACAGAACCCCGGCCTTGGACAAAACGCCGGCCTTGGACAAAACTCTGGCCTCGGACAAAACCCCGGCCTTGGACACAACGCCGGCCTCGGACAGAACCCTGGAATGGGACACAACTCCGGCCTTGGGCACAGCTCTGGCCTCGGACAGAATCCTGGCCTTGGACACAACGCCAGCCTTGGACAAAGCTCCGGCCTCGGACACAACTCCGGCCTCGGACACAGCTCTGGACTTGGACAAAACCCCGGCCTTGGACAAAGCCCCGGCCTCGGACACAACGCCGGCCTCGCCGTCGGCTCCGGCCTGGGCTCCGCCGTGGGCCTGGCGGCCGGAGCGGCGCTGGGCCCCGAGCTGGACATTGGCCTGGGCGTGGACGTGGTCCCCGCGGCCGGGCCGGGCCTGGGCTCCGTCCCCGGGCTGGGCTCGGCGCTCGGCTTCGCCGTGGGAGCCGCGCTCGGGGCCTGCCCCGTCCCCAGGGTCTCCTGGGTGTGTCACCCTCAATGTCCCCGACGCGGGGGACCGAGGCACGATGTGGCTTGATGTCCCCGGAGTCTCCAATGTCCCAAATGTCCCCAGTGATGTCCCCAAAAATGTCCCCAATGATGTCCCAAATAATGTCCCCAACAATGTCCCCAACAATGTCCTCAATGTCCCCAATGATGTCCCCAGTGATGTCCCCAACGATGTCCCCAATGTCCCCAACGTCCCCCACACCCTCCAAGGGACATCCTGGCCTGATGTCCCCAACGTCCCCAACCTGAGGGGCTGAGACACGCCGTGACTCGGAGACCCCGATGTCCCCAATGTCCCCAACCATGTCCCCAACCGTGTCCCCAACAATGTCCCCAATGTCCCCAACCGTGCCCCCAACGCCCCGGCCCCGCACGTCGCAGCGCGATGTCCCCGATGTCACCGAGCCCGAGGCGCCGGCACCGTCCCAGCTCGATGTCCCCAAGGTCCCCGAGGGATGCGGGACCCGCCCGTCACCGCGTCGAGGACTGAGACCCGCCGTGTCCCCGGTGTCCCCAAACCCACGGACTGAGCCTGTCGTGACCCAACGTCCCCAATGTCCCCGACGTCCCCGGCCGAGGGACGGCCACCCCGTGATGTCCCCGATGTCCCCACGATGTCCCCGATGTCCCCCCGATGTCCCCTCGATGTCCCCCCGATGTCCCTACGATGTCCCCCCGATGTCCCCACGATGTCCCCCCGGCAATAAAAGTGTCCCCCGTGGTCCCCGTGCCTGCGGCGGCTCCTTCCTGGGGACACTGGGGAGGGGGGAGGGTTTGGGGGGGATTTGGGGGAATTTTGGCCCCCCCCGGGGGGTCCTGGACGCCTCGGGGTCCTTCCGGGTGTACTGGGACGTGCTGGGAGCCCCCCCGGGCTGGGCCCGCGACCCCCGCCCCGAGCTGGTGCTGGCCACGCACGGCAGCCCCGGGCGGGCGGCGGCGGCGCTGGGGGGGTCCTGGGGGGGCCCCCTGTCCCTGGCGGTTTTTGGGGAGCCTCGCGGGGGGCTGCAGCAGCTGATGGAGGTTCTGGGGGGGCCCTGCCGCGCTCTGCGGGGCCGCCTCAGGCTGCAGGTGGTGCAGGGGGCGGCGGGACCCCCACCCAAATTCCCCGCCCGCACGCAGCCGCCAGCGGGAGCCCCCCGAAAAACCGGGGGGTGTCGGGGGGCTCTGGCCAGGCTGGCGGCCGCCGACCCCCCCAGTTACACTTTGGGGGTGCCGTACCCCGGGAATCTGCTGAGGAACGTGGCCTGGGAAGGGGCGGCCGGGGGGGGCCCCGGCGCGGGACCCCCGCCCAAATTGGGGGGGCGCTTCGTGCTGATGGTGGACGCGGACGTGGTGCCGAGCCCGGGGCTGCGCGAGGGGTTCCTGCAGCTGCTGCGGGACGGGGGGCTGGACCCCCGGAACTGGGGGGGACAGGACCCCCAAAACTGGGGGGGACAGGGGAGACAGGACCCCCGAAACTGGGGGGGACAGGGGGGGATGGAGCCCCGGAACTGGGAGGGACAGGGAGGACAGGACCCCCAAAACTGGGGAGGTCAGGACCCCCGAAACTGGGGGGGACAGGGGGGGATGGAGCCCCGGAACTGGGAGGGACAGGGAGGACAGGACCCCCAAAACCGGGGGGGACAGGGGGGGCTGCACCCCCAAAACCGGGGGGGACAGGATCCCCAAAACTGGGGAGGACAGGACCCCCAAAACTGGGGGGGACAGGGGACACTGGGGGACCCCAAAGCTCCGGGGGCTCAGAGGGATTTGGAGGCTCAGGGGGATTTGGGGAACCCCAAAATTTTGGGGGCTCCCAGTAGGCTGGGGGTCCCCAATGCTCTGGGGGTCCCCAATGCTCTGGGAGTCCCCAATGTCCAAAAGAACCCCAAAAGTTTATTGGACCCCAAAGGGGGTGTCCAGGCCCTGAGTGACCCCAAAACCCTGAGTGACCCCCATGCCCTGAGTGACCCCAAGGCTCTGAGTGACCCCAACCCCCAGAGTGACCACAATGCCCTGAGTGACCACAACGCTCTCAATGACCCCAACCCCCTGAGTGACCCCAATGTCCAGAGTGACCCCAACACCCTGAATGACCCCAAAACCCAGAGTGACCCCAATGTCCAGAGTGACCCCAACGCCCTGAGTGACCCCAAAGCTCTGAGTGACCCCAACACCCAGAGTGACCACAATGCCCTGAGTGACCACAACGCTCTCAATGACCCCAAAGCCCAGAATGACCCCAACGCCCTGAGTGACCCCAAAACCCCGAGCGCCCCCCCCTCCTCGGCCCCCCCCTGGGCTCGGGCTCTCTTCGTGCTGCCGGCCTTCGAGCTGCGGGGGTCCCGCGCCCCCCCGGCCTCCAAGGCGGAGCTGCTGCGGCTGTGGGGGGTGGGCGAGGCCCGCCCGTTCTACGGGGCGCTGTGCCCCCGCTGCCAGGCGCCCACCGCCTTCGGCCGCTGGCGGGCGCTGCCCCCCGCCCCCCCTGGGGGGTCTGGGGGTCCCGTTGTGACCCCCGCGCCCCCAGGCCTGCGAGCTGCACGTGGCCGGGTTCCGCTTCGCCGTGCTGGACGGGGCCTTCGTCACCCACCGGGGCTGGAAGGAGCCGGGCCGGTTCCACCGCGGCCGCGAGGCCGAGCTGGGCCAGAACCGGCGCCGCTACCGCGACTTCCGGCGGGGGCTGAGGCTGCGGTACCCGGGGAGCGCCCGCCGCTGCTGAGACACCTGGGACACACCTGGGACACACCTGGGACAGCTGGGACACACCTGGGACACCTGGGACACACCTGGGAACCTCCCAATGGACACCTGGGGACACTTGGGACAGCTGCGGACACCAGGGAACCTCCCAACGGACACCTGGGACAGCGGGGACACACCTGAGACACACCTGGGACAGCTGGGCCAGAGCTGGGCCGGAACGAGGGGCTCAAACCGTGATACCCAGGGAGCGCCCGCTGCTGCTGAGACACCTGGGACACCTGGGAACCTCCCAATGGACACGTGGGACACACCTGAGACACACCTGGGACACACCTGGGGACAGCTGGGAGCCCCGCAATGGACACGTGAAGGACCTGCTGTGAACACCTGGGGACACCTGGCACAGCTGGGGACCCGCCGGGACAGCGGGGGACACACCTGGGACACACCTGGGACACACCTGGGACACCTGGGGACCTTCAAATGGACATGTGGGGTCACCTGGCACACCTGGGGACCCTCCCTGGACACCTGGGTGCCCCCCGGACGTGGGGGTGACCGTCCCTCAGTAAATTCGGCCGCCTACCCATGATGCCTCGGTGCGGGTGACGTCATGGGGGCGGGGCGAGCAGCTGCCTCCGGTACGGACCAGTAACGCCCGGGGCACGAGGCGGAGACCCCGCCCGAGTTGTTTGTCACGGTAAACTACAGCTCCCAGCATGCAGCGGGCGCCAACATGGCCGAACTTCCGCCCTTTTTTAAAAAAAACCGACAGCTCCCAGGATGCATCGGGTGCCAACATGGCCGCCATGCAACTTCCGGTTTTACCTTTGAATTTGAACTACAGTTCCCATCATGCATCAGAAGCACGTGGCCGGAAGTGATTGTCATTTGCGTGACTACAGCTCCCGTCGTGCACCAGGGCGAACATGGCCGACTTCCGGTCTCGCCTCGCCCTCAACAGGGCGGGAAGGCGCAGCAGCGCTCCCTGGCGGGCGGGAGGACCAAATTGGGGGGGTGGTTTTTAAGGAGGGGGAGGGGCAGAA
>NW_024527133.1:7688-9010 GCF_017590135.1 Pyrgilauda ruficollis
ACACCTGGGACACACCTGGGACAGCTGGGACACACCTGGGACAGCTGGGACACCTGGGACACACCTGGGACAGCTGGGACACACCTGGGACACACCTGGGACACACCTGGGACAGCTGGGACAGCGGGGACACACCTGAGACACACCTGGGGACAGCTGGGACACACCTGGGACACCTGGGACACACCTGGGAACCTCCCAATGGACACCTGGGGACACTTGGGACAGCTGCGGACACCAGGGAACCTCCCAACGGACACCTGGGACAGCGGGGACACACCTGAGACACACCTGGGACAGCTGGGCCAGAGCTGGGCCGGAACGAGGGGCTCAAACCGTGATACCCAGGGAGCGCCCGCTGCTGCTGAGACACCTGGGACACCTGGGAACCTCCCAATGGACACGTGGGACACACCTGAGACACACCTGAGACACACCTGGGGACAGCTGGGAGCCCCGCAATGGACACGTGAAGGACCTGCTGTGAACACCTGGGGACACCTGGCACAGCTGGGGACCCGCCGGGACAGCGGGGGACACACCTGGGACACACCTGGGACACACCTGGGACACCTGGGGACCTTCAAATGGACATGTGGGGTCACCTGGCACACCTGGGGACCCTCCCTGGACACCTGGGTGCCCCCCGGACGTGGGGGTGACCGTCCCTCAGTAAATTCGGCCGCCTACCCATGATGCCTCGGTGTGGGTGACGTCATGGGGGCGGGGCGAGCAGCTGCCTCCAGTACGGACCAGTAACGCCCGGGGCACGAGGCGGAGACCCCGCCCGAGTTCTTTGTCACGGCAAACTACAGCTCCCAGCATGCATCGGGCGCCAACATGGCCGAACTTCCGCCCTTTTTTAAAAAAAACCGACAGCTCCCAGGATGCATCGGGTGCCAACATGGCCGCCAAGCAACTTCCGGTTTTACATTTGAATTTGAACTACAGTTCCCATCATGCATCAGAAGCACGTGGCCGGAAGTGATTGTCATTTGCGTGACTACAGCTCCCGTCGTGCACCAGGGCGAACATGGCCGACTTCCGGTCTCGCCTCGCCCTCAACAGGGCGGGAAGGCGCAGCAGCGCTCCCTGGCGGGCGGGAGGACCAAATTGGGGGGGTGGTTTTTAAGGAGGGGGAGGGGCAGAAAGGGCCATTTGCGTGACTACAGCTCCCGTCGTGCACCAGGGCGAACATGGCTGACTTCCGGTCTCGCCTCGCCCTCAACAGGGCGGGAAGGCGCAGCAGCGCCCCCTGGCGGGCGGGAGGACCAAATGGGGGGGTGGTTTTTTTAGGGAGGGGGAGGGGCAGAAAGGGCCTG